>NC_057716.1:72127424-72133914 GCF_004010195.1 Chiloscyllium plagiosum | reverse complement strand
ATTAAACTCCATCTCAACCCATTGGCCCATCTGGTCAAGATCCTGTTGTAATCTGAAGTAACCCTCTTCGCTGTCCACTACATCTCCAATTTTGGTGTCATCTACAAACTTACTAACTGTACCTTTAGGCTCGCATCCAAATCATTTATATAAATGTCAAAAAGTAGAGGACCCAACACCAATCCTTGTGGCACTCTACTGGTCACAGGCCTCCAGTCTGAAAAACAACCCTCCACCACCACCCTCTGCCTTCTACCTTTGAGCCAGTTCTGTATCCAAATGGCCAGTTCTCCCTGTATTCCAGGAGATCTAACCTTGCTAACTTACCTCCCATGGGAAACCTTGTTGAATGCCTTACTGAAGTCCATATAGATCACATCTACCGCTCTGCCCTCATCAATCTTCTTTGTTACTTCTTCAAAAAACTCAATCAAGTTTGTGAGACATGATTTCCCATGCACAAAGCCATGTTGACTATCCCGAATCAATCCTTGCCTTTCCAAATACATGTACATCCTGTCCCTCAGGATTCCCTCCAACAACTTGCCCACCACCGAGGTCAGGCTCACTGTAGTTCCCTGGCTTGTCTTTACCACCCTTCTTAAACAGTGGCACCACATTTGGCAACCTCCAGTCTTCCAGCACCTCACCTGTGACTATCAATGATACAAATATCTCAGCAAGAGGCCCAGCAATCACTTCTCTAGCTTCCCACAGAGCTCTCGGGTATACCTGATCAGGTCCTGGGGATTTATCCACTTTTAACGGTTTCAAGACATCCAGCACTTCCCCCTCTGTAATCTGGACATTTTGCAAGATGTCACCATCTATTTCCCTACAGTCGATATCTTCCATATCCTTTTCTACAGTAAATACTGAAGTAAAATATTCATTTAGTATCTCCCCCATTTTCTGTGGCTCCACACAAAGGCCGCCTTGCTGATCTTTGAGGGGCTCTATTCTCTCCCTAGTTATCCTTTTGTCCTTCATATATTTGTAAAAACCCTTTACACTCTCCTTAATTCTATTTGCCAAAGCTATCTCAGGTCCCCGTTTTGCCCTCCTGATTTCCCTCTTAAGTTCACTCCTCCTTTCTTTCTACTCTAAGGATTCACTCGATCTATCCTGTCGATGCCTGACATATGCTTCCTTCTATTTCTTAACCAAACCCTCAAGTTCTTTAGTCATCCAGCATTCCCAATACCTACCAGCCTTCCCTTTCACCCTGACAGGAACATACTTTCTCTGGATTCTAGTTATCTCATTTCTGATGGCTTCCCACTTTCCAGCCCTCCTTTTACCTGCGAACAATCAGCTTTCCAAAGTTCTTGCCTAATACCGTCAAACTTTTTTCCTTCAACAACAACCTCTCATTCTTCATCTCAGGAGCTCCATTCTCTAAAGGCCAAAGTTCACTTTGGCTTCTGTCTTCCTTGTTACATACATCTTACTAAAAAGTGTGTTTAAACCCGGATATCAACTTGAACTGATGCATTCTGGCCACTGAACAAAGCTACAATGTAGCCTAAGAATAATCTTAATAACCTTAAGTTTTAAGAAACAAACAATGAATAAGTTGAATTTTCAAATATGATCATCAAGGGAAAGAGATAGTGATTTGCAGGGTTTTATTTGAGAGACTGGAGATACGTTTGTTTACATGCATTCTAATGAAGTTTTACAATCTTGACTTGGAGTCTAACAGTATAATTTTTATTAAACGTTGACCTGTCATTTAGTAACAGGGATCCAATGAGAGGGAAAGTCAAAACAAGCCAAAAATTGTATGCATATGCCAAAAAGGACTCCCAAGAAGCTTACTTCAACACTATTACAACAAAATTTAAATTGAATGATTATCCATAACTCAAAAATGGCCACTGTGCATATGCAGTCTGTGATGCAGCTAACCATGAGTCTGTAGCAAGTATGTGTATGCACCAAAACATAAAAGTAAAATACTGCCGATACTGGAAATCTGAAAAAAAAAGCAATACTGAAGCAACTGAGCAGGATTGACAGCACACATGAATAGAAAAACACACGTTTTGAGTCCAGTATCTTCAGAACTGAATTTTTGTTTACATTTTTGTGCAGCTTTCACCTCAGAAGACTCATTCTGTATTTGAAATAGTAACACTTGCTCTCTGCATTGATGCTGCCAGAGCTGCTGAGTTGCTTCTGCATTCTCTGAAACAAAAACAGAAATTGCTGGAGGAACTCAGTAGATTTGGCAACACCAGTGGGCAAACAGAGTTAACATTCGAGTCTAGTGACTCTTTATCAGAAATGTTGATCAGAAGTTTTCATGAAGAGCCACCAGACTCAAAACATTAACTCTACTTTCCCGCAGATGCTGCTCAACCTGCAGAGTTTCTCCAGTAATTTCTGTTTTTATTTCAGATCTCAATTTCAGTAATCTGCACTTGTTTCATAACCTGTTGATGTACATCTGGCACCAAGTAGGAGCTTGCTCTATTTTCTACTGGCTGATCAAAAGGAGGAAACATGGCATTTTACTATCCCGTGGGTACCTACAGGGCAGTGCTCCAACCGCATTGTAACCCGGTGCCCAAAAATAGTTGCTACGTGCCTGGAACTGGTCAAGGTGAGGCACTGGGTGACATAAACAGGTGCAGCAGCACCCTCAGGCACAGCCTCCTGGCTCCCTGGGCAATGTAATGGCCGAAGACAGATAGGCGGCAATAGAGTCCAACAGAACTTCTGGTTAGTGTATATTTGATAAGTTCTAAACAGACATTATAGTACACCTGAGATATAAGCGAGTGACAGGGGCTGTTTTGAGTCCTCGCGCATGCGCGCTCTTCGCGCCCTCTACAGGTTGTACATGCAGCCGAATGAGAGAGATCTGGGAGACTTCTGAAAACTTCAGTAAAGATCAACGAGGCGGGGAAAAGTTGATACAGCTGTGTCGGATTTTTTTCGGGGGGTAACGAACAAAAAAAAATACAATGGGCTCTATAACTCAGTGCTGTTGAGGGGGGAAAGTCAGGTGAAGCTGGAGCCAGCAGTTTTATGCTCACTGTGCCGCTGCGGACTGTACCGTAGCCGCCTACCGCAGGCCCGGGCTGACGAAAACAAAAATCTCGACGCGGAGTGAGTGCTGCTCGAGGTTCAGACGCCAACCCATCCCAAGGCCGGGGCGACATGCCCGGACTGAAGACAGTCTGCGGCCACTGACAGACAAAGTCCGGGACTGATCTCCCCTCCCCCGATACTTAAAAGTTACCGCTAACTCCACTTACTCCTCTAAGAAATCCTGGAACAGTTTCTGGCATTTCTCCGCCAGCTCATCCTTCACTTGCTGCCCGGCGGCTCCTACCGCGGTCTCCGCCAGATCCATTTCGGAAGAAAGGAATGGGCCTCAGAATAAAGAGAATCAAACGAGACAGTTACCAACCGTCTCCGCGCGCGATAAGGTCCTCGCGGCCACAATTTCGCGCCACTCCAGGTCACGTGGCCGGGAATGGCCAATGAGCCAGCCTGTTCTCCGACCACATGGCCTGCCATCTGTGAGGTCGCCTGCCCCTAGGAGGAGGGGCAATGGGTATTTGGCCCGCCCAATACTCAGTGTCCGTGTTTGGGCTGAGCGAAATAACCAGTGCATAAGGTCTTTCTGTGCTACTTGCATACTTTCACTGACTCCAGTTGGGTACCTCTTAGTTACTCGCATCATGGTTGATTTTATTTCCAAACGTCTTGTTATCTACCGAGCATGGACGTTTGGAAACAAAGTAAGTTTAATTGAGGTGTTTGTTGCATTTAAAGAGCTTCCAGAATTAAAAATCACACACTAGGTTATAGTTCAACAGGTTTATTTGGAAGTACAAGCTTTCGGAGCTTGTCACTTGAAAGAAGTTCTGGGATTTGCATATTAAATAATCGAAACCTGCAATCCATTCTAAAAGACTTAACAGTAATCTAGGTTTTAAAAAAAAATTGCATCAGTTGTATGTGTTTTATGATCCTGCTCCAATAGCAGCACTCTGAAAGCTTGTACTTCCAAAAAAATTTGTTGGACAATAACCTGGTGTGTGATTTTTAACTTCCCACCTCAGTCCAACACCAGAGTCATGGAGATGTACAGCATGGAAACAGACCCTTCGGTCCAACTTGTCCATGCCAACCAGATATCCCAACTCAATCTAGTCCCACATGTCAGCACCCGGCCCATATCCCTCCAAACCCTTCCTATTCATATATCCATCCAAATGACTTTTAAATGTTGCAATTGTACCACTTCCTCTGGCAGCTCATTCCACATATGTACCACCCTCTGCAGGAAAACGTTGCCCCTTAAGTCTCTTTTATATCTTTCCCCTCTCACCCTAAACCTATGCCCTCTAGTTCTGGACTCCCTAACCCCAGGGAAACATATTTGTCTATTTATCCTATCCATGCCCCTCATGATTTTGTAAACCTCTATAAGGTCACCCCTCAGCTCCAACGCTCCAGGGAAAACAGCCTCAGCCTGTTCAGCCCCTCTCCATAGTTCAGATCCTCCAACCCAGGCAACATCCTTGTAAATCTTTTCTGAACCCTTACAAGTTTCACAACATCTTTCTGATAGGAAGGAGACCAGAATTGCACGCAATATTCCAACAGTGGCCTAACCAATGTCCTGTACAGCCGCAACATGACATCCCAACTCCTGTACTCATTATTCTGACCAATAAAAGAAAGCATACCAAACACCTGCACTATCCTATCTACCTGTGACTCCACTTTCAAGGAGCTATGAACCTGCAGGCCAAGGTCTCTTTGTTCAGCAACACTCCCTCGGACCTTGCCATTGTATGAGTCCTGCTAAGATTTGCTTTCCAAAAATGCAGCACCTCGCATTTAATTGAATTAAACTCCATCAGCCACTTCTCAGCCCATTGGCCCATCTGGTATTAGATCCTGTTGTAATCTGAGGTAACCTTCTTCGCTGTCCATGACACCTCCAATTTTGGTGTCATCTGCAAACTAACTAACTGTACCTCTTATGCTCACATCCATATCATTTATATAAATGACAAAATGTTGAGGACCTAGCACTGATCCTTGTGGCACTCCACTGGTCACAGGCCTCCAGTCTGAAAAACAACCCTCCACCACCACCCTCTGTCTTCTATCTTTGAGCCAGTTCTGTATCCAAATGGCTAGTTCTCCCTGTATTCTGTGAGATCTAATCTTGCTCACTAGTCTCCCATGGGGAATCTTGTCGAATGCCTTACTGAAGTACATATAGATCACATCTACCGCTCTGACCTCATCAATCCTCTTTGATACTTCTTCAAAAAACTCAAATCAAGTTTGTGAGACATGATTTCCCACCACAAAGTTGACTATCCCTAATCAGTCGTTTCGGGCATAAGCCCTTCTTCAGATTCCTGAAGAAGGGCTTATGCCTGAAACGTCGATTCTCCTGCTCCTTGGATGCTGGCTGACCTGCTGCGCTTTTCCAGTAACACATTTTTCAGCTCTGATCTCCAGCATCTGCAGTCCTCACTTTCTCTTATCCCTAATCAGTCCTTGACTTTCCAAATGCATGTACATCCTGTCTCTCCAACAATTTGCCCACCACTGACGTCAGGCTAACTGGTCTACAGTTCCTGGCTTGTCCTTACCACCCTTCTTAAACAGTGGCACCACATTAGCCAACTTCAGTCTTCCGGCACTTCACCTGTGACTATCGATGATACAAATATCTCAGCAAGAGGCCCAGCAATCACTTCTCTAGATTTATCCTGTCTATACCTTACATATGCTTCCTTCTTTTTCTTAACCAAACCCTCAATTTCTTTAGTCATCCAGCATTCCCTATACCTACCAGCCTTTCCTTTCACCCTAACAGGAATATACTTTCTCTGGATTCTTGTTATGTCATTCCTGAAGGCTTCCCATTTTCCAGCCATCCCTTTACCTGTGAACAATCAATGCCCCCAATCAGCTTTTGAAAGTTTAGATTAGATTACATTACAGTGTGGAAACAGGCCCTTCGGCCCAACAAGTCCACACCGACCCGCCGAAGCGCAATCCACCCATACCCCTACCCCTACATTTACCCATTACCTAACACTACGGGCAATTTAACATGGTCAATTCACCTGACCTGCACATCTTTGGACTGTGGGAGGAAACCGGAGCACCCGGAGGAAACCCACACAGACACGGGGAGAATGTGCAAACTCCACACAGTCAGTCGCCTGAGGCGGGAATTGAACCCGGGTCTCAGGCGCTCTGAGGCAGCAGTGCTAACCACTTGCCTAATGCTGTCAAAATTGGTCTTTCTCCAAATTAGAACTTCAACTTTTAGATCTGGTCTGTCATTTTCCATCACTATTTTAAATCTAATAGAATTATGGTCGCTAGCCCCAAAGTGTTCCCCCACTGACACTTCAGTCACCTGCCCTGCCTTATTTCCCAAGAGTAGGTCAAGTTTTGCACCTTCTCTAGTAGGTACATCCACATACTGAATCAGAAA
>NC_057716.1:72108568-72127245 GCF_004010195.1 Chiloscyllium plagiosum | reverse complement strand
TGCCAGTCCTGCCCATCCCTGAGCCATGTTTCTGTAATTGCTATGATATCCCAGTCCAATGTTCCTAACCATGCCCTGAGTTCATCTGTCTTCCCGTTAGGCCCCTTGCATTGAAATAAATGCAATTTAGTTTATTAGTCCTACCTTGTCCCTGCCTGCCCTGACTGTTTGACTCTCTTCTGTTCTCAACTGTACCAGTCTCAGATTGATCTCTTTCCTCACTATCTTCCTGGATCCCACCCCCACATTATAGCATAAATCCAGTCATTTTTGCTGACTACTTCCATAGTACTTTGTTTAATTTTATAGTTGCTCTTCTGACAAGTGCAACATTAAATGAAACGATGTTAAGCAGATCAGATTTTCATATTACATCAAGTAAATGTATAGTTAGAACAGGTCCTATGGAATCTATTAAAAAAAATTAAGAGTTTAAAATATTCTTAAATTCCCATATTTGCAAATGAAAGTATTTGAAATTAATGTTTAAAGTTCAGAAATATGCCTTTTTTTCTCTACTACTCTTCACTCACTGCTTCCTTCTTCCTAATCCTTGAGATGAGACAGGTGGCATGAGGGAAGCGATCATGAAGAGTTGACAGTAGGAAGGTCAGTTAACGAAGTGCGAGCCAGAGGATCAGAGATCTGTAGGAGCAAATTATTGCAGATGCTGGAATCTGTACTGAAAACAACAAATGCTGGAGATCACAGTGGGTCAGACAGCATCCATGGAGAGGGAGAGAAACAACTAACCATATCAAGTGTACATGATCAAGTGTGGAGGGGGCAGCATTTCTTCTATAGTTGGGGAGGGGGGAGGGATGTAAGAGTGCTGGTGAATAAAAGATGTTGATAATTCAGGTTGATGTTTGGAATGTGCGAAAGGCAGAACAAAGTCATATGCTCATTCCCCACACTGACTACCAGAGTTCCTAGATACAGTCGGAGAGGTCACAAGATTTCCAGGGAGTAGCAGAGCTTGTCAGGATGTGTTCGTATACGGTTTAAATTTCTTTTAGTTCTGGTTTTACTTCAGCTCCTGGTCACAGTTGGAGAGGTCACGAGGTCTCCAGGGAGCAGTGGAGCCTGTTGGGATACATGAGTATACATTTTAAATTTGTTTTTTAGTTCCAGTTTTACTTCAGTTCCTGAATGCAGTTAGAGAGGTCATGAGGTCACATATTTAGGTGGTTGCTTTACCCGAAGCACTACTCGGATAGTCCACTCATCCTCCTCCTCTCACCAAAAACAATTTCAGTGCGTTGGTTGGTAAGGTGGCAAGTGTTTTGTTTTGTGTTTTTTTCTCGGCAGTCTGTTTGGAAATTTAGAATAGCAGGAATGGAGGTTAGGGCAGTTGAATGTTCCTCCTACAGTATGTGGAAGGTAGGGGTCCACCCAATTCCAGCTCTTTGAGAACCATGTTAGGGAACAGGAGCTGGAGCTGGATGAATTTTGGATCATTCAGGAGGCAGAGGGGGTTATTGAGAGAAATTACATGGAGGTAGTTACTTCACAGCCAAATGAAGAAGGTCGGTGGGTTACCGTCAGGGCTAGGAAAGGGAACTGGCAGGCAGTGCAGGGGTCTCCTATGGTGGTTCCCCTCAACAACAAGTATGCCGTTTTGGATACTGTTGGGGGGGGGTACGACTGAGGGGTAAGCAATGCGGCACAGGTCTCTGGCGCAGAGTCTGTCCCTGTGGTTCAGACGGGAAGGAGGAAGAGGACCAGAGCTTTAGTCTTGGGGACTCCATAGTTCGGGAGACAGATAGGTTTTGTGGGAACGAGAGAGACTCAGAATTGATGTGTTGCCTCCCAGATGCCAGGGTTCGTGATGTCTCTGATTGTGTTTTCAGGATCCTTGAAGGGGAGGGGGGGCAGCCCTAAGTCATGGTCCACATAGGCACCAACGACACAGGTAGGAAGAAAGGTGGGGCCAATCAAAGGTAGTAGTGGAAGGTTGTGTGTGGAATCTGAGGACATAGGAGAAGCGATTATAATGAATACTTTTCATCAGTATTCATGGGAAAAGTTGTTGTGGTTCTGTTCGCCGAGCTGGAAGTTTTTGTTGCAAACGTTTCGTCCCCTGGCTAGGTGACATCATCAGTGCTTGGGAGCCTCCTGCAAAGCGCTTCTTTGATGTTTCCTCCGGTGTTTATAGTGGTCTGTCCCTGCCGCTTCCGGTTGTCAGTTTCAGCTGTCCGCTGTAGTGGTTGGTATATTGGGTCCAGGTCGATGTGTTTGTTGATGGAGTTTGTGGATGATATACCCAATATACCAACCACTACAGCGGACAGCTGAAACTGACAACCGGAAGCGGCAGGGACAGACCACTATAAACACTGGAGGAAACATCAAAGAAGTGCTTCGCAGGAGGCTCCCAAGCACTGATGATGTCGCCTAGCCAGGGGACGAAACGTTTGCAACAAAAACTTCCAGCTCGGCGAACAGAACCACAACAACGAGCACCCGAGCTACAAATCTTCGCACAAACTTTGATCATGGGAAAAGGGCAATGTTAGTGAGAATACAGAGATACAGACTACAAGATTAGATGGTTTTGAGGTTGCCAAAGAGGAGATTTTAGCAATTTTGGAAGATCTGAAAATAGATAAGACCCGGGGCTGGATGAGATTTATCCATGGATTCTCTGGGAAGTCAGGGAGGAGATTGCAGATCTTTATGTCATCATTGTTGACAGGAATAGTGCTAGAAGACTGGAGGATAGCAAATATTGTTCCCTTGTTTAAGAAGGGGAGTCGGGACAACCCTGGTAATTATAGGCCAGTGAGCCTTACTTCGGTTGTGGGTAAGGTGTTGGAAAAGGTTATAAAAGATAATCATCTGGAAAGGAATAATTTGATTAGGGATAGTCAACACTATTTTGTGAAGGGTAGGTTGAACCTCACTAACTTTATTAAGTTCTTCAAGAAGGTGACAAAACAGGTGATTTTGTCACCTTTAATCGAGACGTATCAGATAATCAGAAGGTTAGATGGGGTGGATAGTGAGAGCCTTTTTCCTTGGATAGTGAAGGCTAACACGAGGGGACATAACTTTAAGTTGAGCGGTGATAGATTTAGGACAGATTTCAGAGGTAGTTTCTTTATTCAGAGTAGGAGGGACGTGGAATGGCCTGCCTGCAATAATAGTAGACTTGCCAATGTTAAGGGCATTTAAAGGGGCATTGGACAAATGGATAATAATGGAATGGTGTAGGTTAGATGGGCATCAGATTAATTTCACAGGTTGGCACAACATCAAGGGCCAAAGGGCCTGTACTGCACTGTAACGTTCTATGTTTAAGATTAACTACAGAATGGAAATAGGCCCTACGGCTCAACAAGTCCATACCGACTCTCCGAAGAGTAACCCACCCAGACCCATTCCCCACATATACCCCTGACTAATGCACCTAACACTATGGGCAATTTAGCATGGCCAATTCACCTAACCTGCACATCTTTGGATTGTGGGAGGAAACCAGAGCACCCAGAGGAAACCCACACAGAAATGGGGAGAATGTGCCAACTCCACACAGTCGCCTGAGGCTGGAATCAAACTCGGGTCCCTGGCACTGTGAGGCAGCAGTGCTAACCACTGAGCCACCATGCCGCACTTGTTGCATTTGAGCACAGACTGCTTCAGTATCTGAGGAGTCGCAAATGGCGCTGGACACTGTGCAATCAAAGGCAAACATCCCCACTTTTAACCTTATGATGGAGGGAAAGTCATTGATGAAGCAGCTGAAAATTGTTGGGCCTAAAATATTATCCTGAGGTACTCCTAGAGATGTCCTGGAGCTGAGATGACTGACCCTCCACAACCATTTTCCTTTGTGCCAGGTATGACTCTAACCAGAAGAGTGTTTGCCCCCCTGATTCCCATTTACTCCATTTTTGCTTGGGCTCCTTGATGCCATACTCGGTCAAATGTGGATTTGATGTCAACGGCTGTCACTCTCCTCTCACCTTTTGGAATTCAGCTCTTTTGTCCAAGGTTGTAATGAGGTCAGGAGCTGAGTGGTCCTGGCGAAACCCAAATTAGGCACCACTGAGCAGGTGCTGCTTGATAGCATGCTCTTAACAAACTTACATCTGCGGCGACAAGGGAAGTTGCTGGGTGTGGAGGGTGGGTTGGTGGCAGAGGTGACGTGGCAGGCAGCATTTGTGGAGGCTCTGGCGATTGTAGTGGTGGTATTCCTGGCGGTGATCGCAGAGGCGGAAGTGACGTGGCTCAAGGACAGACAAGTAGCATGCGAGCAGAGTGCTGTGTTGAAATGAGCACCTACAGGAAGGTCAGGGTCCTGCTTGCACTATTGACGTGCATTCTCAAATTGTGGTCCCATTTCAAACTTTTATTTGTACTTACATTTTTTGAGTATTTCATCACCTAAGTCACACTTTTATAAATGTTTTACAAATGTTGTAGTTTCTCAACTTTAAACAGGGATGTGATCATAGTCTGAGATGTACAGCGTGGAAACAGACCCTTCAGTCTAATTCATCCATGCTGACCAGATATCATAAATTAATCTAATCTCATTTGGCCCATATTCCTCGAAACCCTTCCTATTCACATATCCATCCAAGTGCCTTGTAAATGTTGTAATTGCACTAGCCTCTACCATCTCCTTTAGCAGTTCATTCCATACACACATAAACCTCTATGAAAATGTTGCCCCTTAGATCCCTTTCAAATCTTTCCCCTCTCACCTTTATTATGGACCAAGCCAGACCCCCTCAAAACATTTCAGGAAAGTAGTCTGGACCCCAACGTTGCTAGTGTAGAGTGGATATTCCAGGAGTGATGCAGCTCGCCCAATGACTTAGTTTTAAACAAAACAAAATTTATTTGCAAGATTATCGAATGAAATACAAACTAAAGAGAACAGAATATAGAATAACTATTTAAAATCCTGACTCTATCGCAACTTAATGATGCCATTCCAAATTCTTGCAACATCCCCATAAATACCCCCTTTGCATAAAAAAGATAAAATCAAACACAGGGTCTTCCTGGAGAGAGATGCAGCATGGAACAACTTCTTCCATGTGCTTTGATCAGCAGCTCAAAACAGCCAGACTGCTAAAACCAAAACAAATCAGAGAAAAGCTGAGCTGAGATAACTGGCCACTCCCCTTTCATTGTACAAGTTTTGTTTTAACTTGAAAGCCTTTTCCTGAGGCAGTATTTGTTAGCTCTAATCAAATTGGCCCTAAAACCCATCCAGAGCAGATATATCAGAAGTTTTGTATATTTACGACCCCGAGGGAAAAAAATATCAAGGACAGAATAACCTTGTCAAAGGAGCAGGGTCGTCACACCTTACACCTATGCCCTCTAGTTTGTACTCACCTATCCTGTGACTATTCACTGTATCCATGCTGCTGATTTTATAAACCTCTATAAGGTCACCCCTCAGCCTCTGACACTCCAGAGAAAACAGCCGCAGTCTATTCAGCCTCTCCCTATAGCTCAGACCCTCTAACCCTGGCAACATCCTTGTAAATCTTTTCTGAATCCTTTCAGCTTCACACAGCTTTCCTATGGCAGGGAGACCAGAATTAAATGCAGTATTCCAAAAGTGGCCTAACCAATGTCCTGTACACACGCAACATGACCTCCCAACGTCTGTATGAGAAAGTAAGGACTGCAGATACTGGAGATCAGTCGAAGAGTGTGGTGCTGGAAAAGCACAGCTGGTCATGCAGCATCCGAGAAGCAGGAGAGTCGACATTTCAACATAAGCTCTTCATCAATGCACTAAAATGTCCACTACACCACCAATTTTGGTGTCATCTGCATCACAGTCAGAGTTCAGGATTGTGTCTTTGTGTGTATGTGTCTGATGGAGACAGTTTAGACTGAGATTAACTCTGCATCTCTGCTTGGCTTATGTCTATCCTTCAAGTATATGACTGCAACATCATTGAGAGAGCACCCTATGCTGTCACTATCCTGGGAGTTTTTGATACATTATATTTATAACTATATTTATTATATAGATATATTGGTTTATCTATATTATCTGTGATCATATTAAATGATGGAGCAAGCTTGAAGGGCTGAATTGCCTACACTTACTCCTCTGTTCAAGAACAACCCTAAAAGGTCCTCTTGTGGTGGAGTGGCACTGGCACTGTCACTGTCCCTGGTCTGGGAGGCCTGAGTTCAAGTCCCAACTGCTGCAATGGTTTGTAATAACATCTCTGAGCAGGTTGATTAGAAAATAAATAGGTTAAATAAAAATCCTTTCTCTTTGGTTCTTATTTGGTCTCCGTCCACTTTGTTTTCATTAACTTACCCCTGAAAAGTTTTCCACTTTACCAATGGTAAAATCTCCAGGTTTTAGTCATCCTTCGTCACTTACCACATTGGGAATGGAAGTGGGCATAGACTCAACCTCTCCCTCTCCATCTTCCAGCTCAAAGCATCCTACACAATTGGTCTCCTCTTTGTGCAGGGTTCATTTGTAGAAGATAGATAGTTGATGTCACAAATTTGAAAGTTTTGGAAACAGATTCCGACTGCTCAGGTTGCAAGATTAAATTCAAGAGATCAATAAAATTTGTTTCATTCTACGTATTCATATAGGAAAATCTAAAGTACATTTATATACAATAAATATGTTGTGGAGGTGACCGTGTTGGACTGGGGTAGACGATGTTAAAAATCATACAACACCAGGTTATATTCCTGAAGAAGGGCTTATGCCCGAAACGTCGATTCTCCTGCTCCTTTGATGCTGCCTGACCTGCTGCACTTTTCCAGCAACACATTTTTCAACACCAGGCTATAGTCCAACAAGTTTATTTAAAACCACAAGCTTTCAGAGTCCCTGCTCCTTAGGCAGCTAGGGAGGGAGAATGCATTGGACACAGAATTTATAAGTAAAAAAATCAAAGAGTCACACTACTTATGCAAATGTATTGAATAAACCTAGATGGCTATTAAGTTTTTAATCAGTTAGAATGGAGGTGGAAGTTTTGATTGATATAACGAGATAAGAATTTGAACACAAAAGAAATTCTTTGACTCTCAAATCAATTGTTTCTGAATGACTACTGAAATTATATACCTCAAATACCAGCAAGTTTACTGTATTTTTCTATCCAATTATTATAGTTTTTTAACTTATCTATCTCAATGTAAATATACTTATTCAGTCAAATGGCCCCATGAAATATTAACAATTGATTGAACTTTGAGTTAATTTCTCAAGTACCATAATCTACTGTTCTGTTGAGGGTGCGAGTGAGAAGACTCTCTACTGGTAAGTTTTATTTAAGGTTAAATTGTATTATTAATGAAGGGATTTATGCTGTAAATCTAGTGTAACACTGACAGGTATACCCCTTACATTAAATTTCTATTACTTAGTGTATGTTTTTACATTGATTATATTGATCTCTTGATCAAGCGGAATATTTGTTTAAATGGCACACTCCTGGTGCCATAGGTGCTGGTTAATACAAAGTTTGATGTATTTAAGTTTTGCAGTTGGTTAACATGGTGGTTATTCACTGAAACATATTCACAAGATGGCAACTGTTCTTAAACAAGAGAATATAAGTTTGTTACACAAAAGAAAAAAAATAAACCTAGTGATATAGATGTAGAAGACAGTCTAGAAGAAATAAAAACTTAAAATAAACATTAAAAGGAAGTCTTAACCAGTTTCTTCATCAGAACTGGAGTTCCTGGACTTGAAATGCTGCCAGATCTGTTGAGTTTCTTCAGCAATTTGTTTTTTGTTTCAGATCTCCAGCATCCACAGTTCTTTGTTTTGTATTAGTAAAAGAAAGGTAACGTTCTCATATTTTTACTGGATCGTAGAGCTGCATGATGTTTCCATTACTTAGTGTGTGTATTTACATTGTGAACCTCGACTATATGGAATATTTGATCAACGGCATACGTCTGGCCTCATATGTGCCAGTTAATAAAACATTTGGTGTATTATATTCTAACACCTCTCCAGATATTTGCACGTATTGTTGGATTCGTTACAATTGTTGAGTGGATCTTCAAATGAGTTGATAAGCAGTGCAAATATATTCAGACTGTTGGTTCTAAATCTGTTGGCCATTCAGGATTCGAATGAGGAGAACTTACTTTCACCCAGAGTGGTAAGTCTTTAGAATTCTCTACCACAGAGCTGTTCAGGCCAGGACATTGAATGTTTTCAAGACCTTATGTATAGTTCTTCGGGCTAAAGGATCAGGATACTGAGTTGGGTGATCATATTGAATAGTGGGAGCAGGCTTGAAGGGCCAACTCAAAAATCCATGAAAATACTAACCTGTTCACATATTTCATGTCAAATTGCTTGTTTTACTATTAGCTTTGTCATGCTATTAGTACTCCAGGATTCTACTGTCCTAGCCTTGCACCATACTATTTTAGGATATATCTGGGACCACAATGTCTTGGGTGCAAGATGACCAGCGATGTTGAACTCAAGTGAATATCGAGTGCAGATCCAAAATTTGTGTCAGGATAAGTAAAATGCAGCAAGCTAAAGGTTGAATCCATCCCGTCGAAGTAAATATTCAGTTGAAGTAGATATAATGTTCTATAATGTTCTATAGCAGAGGCAATGGTAAGAATAGTAAGGGGGTTGGGGGAGAATCATTGACATTTGTTCATTAATGCTGGAAATGTATCAACTGCAAATTAGTAAAGTAATACACAAGACTAAGAGAAGATCCCTCATTTTTAAGCAATTAATCCATTTATTAGAATTTGGTGAGTCAAGAATTAATTTAAAATTGGAAACCTTCTACCACAAAGTTATTACTTCACCTCCAATACCTTGTAATTTTCTTTGATCTACCATATGAAGTTAAGGCTTTTAATGCAAACTAACTTGCAGCTCTCACAAGCGAACAGTCGCAGAATGTACAATGTACACAGTTCTCTGAATTACAGTAAATTCCCTTTGTTCTTCAAACATTATCTTGAAAATAATTACATTAGAAATGTTCATCTGATGCTGTTTTATTATGTTTATATAATTTCAGTGCTCAAAAGTTTAAGCAGTTTGAAATCTTTAAAAATTCTTATCAAATGTGAATTTAGCAGTCAGTGCAGTGGTAGAGCTGTTGTTTTGGCACTTTTATATTTATTACTGATCATTTTTTGCAAAAACATACACCAGGTTGTAATGGTAGATAGAGTTTTTCTAGATCTTAGACACATTCATGGAGTTAGCCGCTTGGGGTCACGAGGGAACATGGATGTTTGACGTATATTGTGCAAACCCAGATACAGCATTGTGACCCGTTCCAGACCTAAACGTTGACAGAATGAGAAAAGGATAAATACAATTACATATTTAAAATCTACTTGCAATCTTGTATTACTTGCCAGGAGCAGAAACAAAACATTACCTATGCCACCACCTGCATGTGGAGGAGCACCAAAGCGGAAGGAGTCAATGTAGGATTTTATCTTTTCCACATCTGTATAAATCAGAATTATTTCTCAATTACAAAACAGCAAGAGATTATTTTCATTTTATTTAAATGTTTTACAGGTAATCAAATCTATACTGTCAACATGTTCAGGAAGGAAAGCAGTTCCTATATCCTGGATCAACTAGATTCGTTTGTTTTCGGTTCTTGGGAATATCAGTTGAAGCCTACGATAGCTGAATTTGTTGCCCTCACAATTTGCATGTTGGGCACTGTATCTGAGGCAACAACTGATGTATACAGTTCGCCACTATTTCAAAATAAAGAGGCTGGATTGAAGGAATTAGTAGTGATCTCATCAAACACAATTCAACTTCTAAGTCATTGTGTATGTTTACATTTTTGATCCAGACAATACCAAAATCTGAAATCTTGAAGATGTTTAAATTTAAAATAAGATGTATACACTACCTATCCCAAGTTGGAGGGCTCGGTCAGTTATAAGTTGAGGGTCATGGATTCTCTGGGCACCAGATAAAATCTCCTCTCCTCTCATAAACATGTCATATGAGTTGGAGTATTTCTGTATTGTTTCAAAACATGTCAGTACAGTATTAAAATAATTGTAATTGTTTGAGTTATGTTTTATTACATAATTTCAAAATACACAATTTACTTACAGGATCATGTGGATCTGGCATTGTATAGAAAGGTCTCACAGCAAGGGGATATTTGTCAAGGATATAGAAGTCTGTATCATACTGTGACAAAAAAGCAGTAAAGTTGATTAGATCTTATGTACAGTATCAACTCAGATTTTTGTGTGCACAAGTGGTTGTTTTTGAAACAATTATTTGAACTGAAGTCATATTGCCTAATCAGGAAGAGTTAGCATGGATTTCTTCAGGGAAAATAGTATTTCATGAACTTGATGGAATTTTTAAAAAAGGTAACAGAAAGCGTTCATGTCAATTTTGCTTTGAAGTGGTGTATGTGGAATTTCAAAAGGTATTTGCTACAGTGCCAGACAACTGACTCGAAAGAGGTTATTGCTCATGGAATAAACAACACAGTAGCAACATGAATACAAGATTAGCTGAATAATAGGAAACAAAGTAATAAGCCATTTTTCGGGCTGGTGGAAGGTTTGTGGAAGGGTTCCCCAGAAATCAGTTTTGGGACCTTGTTTTTCCTGATGTATTTTATTGATTTAGATGATACAAAACTTGGGAAGCATTGTAAATTGAGAGAGAGGGCAGTATAAAACTACGAAAGGATATTAACAAGTTGATGGAGCAGGCAGATGACGTTCAATGTGGAGAACTGAGAGAGATGATCATTCGAGTAGGAAGAACACGGAGATACAGGAGAAAATAGTGTTTACAGGAGCAGAGATAGCTATAGAATAAGCAGCTACAAAGCATACAGCATTCTAGGTTTTATTAATAGCAGCATAAAGTACCTGTACAGGAGCAAGGTGGTTATGCTGAACTTGCACAAGACACTAATTAGACCTCATGTGAAATACTGTGTCCAGTTCTGGCTGTCACACTTAAGGAAGGATATGAATGTATTGAAGGTTTACTTGAATGGTTCCAGGTATGAGGTAGTTATAAAGATGAGATTGGAGAAGTTGGGACAGTTCTCCTTAAAGGGAAGGCTGAAAGGAGATTTGATGTAAATCTTCAAACCATGAACAGGCGGGACAGAGTAGATAAAGAGAAGCTGTACCCTCTCAAAGAGTTCATGAATGAGAGGGTACAGTATAAGATAACTGAAAAAGAAGCACTGATGTATTCAACAGAGCATAAAATGATTATTTAAATAGAAACAATATTCAGTGTTATGGGGAAAAGGTAGGAAGAAAAGTTTGGGATATTGTTCATTGAGAGATCCAGTGCAGATATAAGGGGTTGAACAATCTCCTTCTACCCACCATAATATTTTTGATCAATTAAAGTGTTGAATATAGCTCGAGAGCTAAACAACTTTTTAAAATATTCTATAATCTTAACATTTTAAACAAATACATTAACAGTGCCCTAAAACTTGCATAAAACCAGTCAGTTTTCATGAACAAAATCATTCTTAGTTCAAAAGTAAAAAGGCGAATCACTAACTTCTGCAGTATATCTGGGGCACAACGGTTAATTACTGATCTAACAGTTTGGCACAGATTTATAGGAAACGCTGGCTGCACAACAAAAGTCATTTCCCTGGGGTCAGGGAGTCCAGAACTAGAGGGCATAGGTTTAGGATGAGAGGGGAAAGATATAAAAGAGACCTAATGGGCAGCTTTTTCACGCAGAGGGTGGTACATGTATGGAATGAGCTGCCAGAGGAAGTGGTGGAGATTGGTATAATTGCAACATTTAAAAGGAATTTGGATGGGTATATGAATAGGAAGGGTTTGGAGAGATATGGGCTGGGTACTAGCAGGTGGGATTAGATTGGGTTGGGATATCTGGTCGGCATGGACGGGTTGGACCTAAGGGTCTGTTTCGATGCTGTACATCTCTATGACTTGTGGGCGGCACGGTGGCACAGTGGTTAGCACTGCTGCCTCGCAGCGCCAGAGACCCGGGTTCAATTCCCGCCTCAGGCGACTGACTGTGTGAAGTTTGCACGTTCTCCCTGTGTCTGCGTGGGTTTCCTCCGGGTGCTCCGGTTTCCTCCCACAGTCCAAAGATGTGCAGGTCAGGTGAATTGGCCATGCTAAATTGCCCGTAGTGTTAGGTAAGGGGTAAATGTAAATGTAAATGTAGGGGTAGGGGTATGGGTGGGTTGCGCTTCAGCGGGGCGGTGTGGACTTGTTGGGCCGAAGGGCCTGTTTCCACATTGTAAGTAATCTAATCTAATCTAATCTAAGACTCTATAAATGTGTTGTGTTCCTAACAAGAGTCATACTTTATTTGAAACATTAAGTCTGTTTCTCGCTCCATAGATGTTCACAGTCCTGCCGAATGTCTCTCGAACTTTGTTTTATTTCCAATTTCCAGCATCCACAGTTTTATTTGTGTGTCTAATTCGCTGCCACTTCTAGGTATATTCACTTTAAAGTTCTTATTTTTCCTACACCAGGATACGGTTTTAATATCTTAGAGTCATAGAGCTTCAGTTAACATCCGAGTCACAGCTGGACCTCAAAGCGGCAGCAGAGCATGTGTGGGTTGGGTCGTGAAACAGAGCAAATGCAGACCGAGCTGGGAGCCAAGTCGCAGCTGGAGTACAGTGAGCCCAGGCAGCCAGGGGGGGCAAGTCCTGGAGGCGAGACTGGGATGGAAGTTAGCATATGAAGGCAGCGAGGCCTCGTGTTCTGAAGCCCAGCGACACAGACTCAGTGAAAAAAGGACTATAACTTGAGTACCCTGTATCTAAGATGGCACCGAGAGGCGACATTAAACTTTTCACTGCACTCATTCAAGTGAACATGACATAAAGACTATTTTATCCTGAAAGTTGGAACAGAAATTCTTTCAATAATAGTATAAATATTTTTTGTTTTTTTAAAAGAAATTAACTACAGAATCAGAGAGTCATGTAGCACAGAAACAAACCCTTTGGTCTAACTCATCCAACGTCTCAATCTGAACTAGTCCCATTTGTCAGTATTTGACCCTATAAACCTTTCCTATTGACATACCCATCCAGATGCCTTCTAAATGCTGTGATTATACCACCCTCCACCACTTCTTCTGGCAGCTGGTTTCATACATGTATCACTCTCCATGTTACCCCTCAGGTCATTTTTAAAACCTTTCCCTTCTCACCTTAAACTTATGCCATCTAGTTTTGGACTGCCCTATCCTGTGAAAAAGATCTTGGCTATTTGCCCTATCCATGCCCCCTAATGATTTTATAAATAAACCTCTATAAGGTCACCTGAGACAGTAGGGCAAAAACACCCCAGCCTATTCAATCTCTCCCTATAGTTAAAACCCTTCAACCCCGGAAATATCCTTGTAAATTTTTTCTGCATCCTCTCAAGTTTAGCAACATGCTTTCTATAGAAGGGTAACCAGATCTGTAAGCAGTATTCCAAAAGTGGCCTTACCAATGTCCTATACAGTCGCTTCACGACATCCCAACTCCTATACTCAAAGCACTGACTAATAAAGGCAAGCATGCCAAATGTCTTCTTCACCACCTTGTCTACCTATGACTCCACCTTCAAGGAACTATGTACCTGCACTCCTAGGTCTCCTTGTTTGGCAGAGCCCCACCATTAGCTGTATAAATCCTGCCCTGGTTTGCCTTACAAAAATGCACCACCTCTCATTTATCTAAATCAAACTCCATCTACCACTCCTCAGCATACTGGCCCATCTGACCAAGGTCCCACTGTACTCTGAGATAACCTACTTCACTGTCCACTACACCAACTATTGAACTGTCATTTGCAAACTTACTAACCACACCTTCTCTACTCACATCCAAATCATTTATATAAATGATGAAAAGCAGTGGACCCAGCACTGATGCTTGTAGTACACCACTGGTCACTGGCGTCTGAAAACCAACCCTCCACTACCACCTTTTGTCTTCTAACTTCAAGTCAATTTTGTAACCAATGTGATCTAACTTTACTAATCAGTCTACCGTGAGGAATCTTGTTGAATGCTTTACCGAAGTCCATATAGACAACATCTACTGCTCTACCTTCATGAATCTTCTTTGTCAGCTCTTCAAAAAACTCAAGTTAGTGAGAAACAATTTCCAACCACAAAGCCATGCTGACTATCCCGAAATAGTCCTTGCCTTTCCAAATGCATATAAATACTGTTCTTCAGAATCCCCTCCAACAATTTGTCCACCAACGACATACGGCTCACCGGTCTATTGTTTCCTGGCTTTTCCTTGCAGCCTTTCTTAAATAATGGCACCACATTAGCCAACCTCCAGACTTCAAACAAACACCTCAGCTGTTGCTATCGATGATACAAATATCTCAGCAAGGGTCCAGCAATCTCTTTCCTAGTTCCCACAAAGTTCTGGGAAACACATGAACAACTCCCAGGGCTTTATCTACCTTCATGCGTTTTAAGATCTCTAGCACCTCCATTTCTTTAATATGAATTCTTTTCAATACTTCAGTATTTATTTTCCAGGGTTCCCTAGCTTCCATGTCCTCCTTCCGCAGTAAATACTAATGCAAAATATTCATTTAGTATGTCATCCACTGAAACCTACACGTAAATGGCACTATGATCTTTAAGGGGCTGTATTCTCTCCAGAGTTTCTTTTTTGCCCTTAATATTTTTACAGAATCTCTTTGGTTTCTTAACTGTATTCGCCAAAGCAATCTCAGGTCTCATTTTTTCTCTCCTGATTTCCCTCTCAAGTATACTCTTCTAGGGATTCATTCATTCCCAGCTGCCTCTCCCTGATATATGTCTCCTTCTTTTTCTCAACCAGAGCCTCAATTTCTCTAGTCATCCAGCATTCCCTACACCTATGTACCATGCCCTTCACTCTAATAGGAATATAGTCTCTGAACTCTCATTATCTCGTTCCTATCTCATAAGGTCTCCGGCTTCTCAATCGTCCCTTTGCCTACAAATAGTTTTCCTTAATCATCTTTTGAAATTTCTTGTCCATTATGGTCAAAATTGGCTTTACTCCAATTTAGAACTTTAACTTTTTGATCAGTTCTGTCTTCTTCCATAGCTATTTTAAAACTAATAGCATTATGATCACTTGCCCCAAAGTGCTCTCCCACTGACATCTCAGTCATCTGCCCTGTCTTCCTCCCAACAGTGGTGGGCTAGTTGTTGGAGGGAATCCTGAGGGACAGGATTTACATGTATTTGGAAAGGCAAGGACTGATTAGAGATAGTCAACATGGCTTTGTGCGTGGGAAATCATGTCTCACTAATTTTATTGAGTTTTTTGATGAAGTAACGAAGAGAACGGATGAGGCCAGAGTGGATGTGAACTATATGAACTTAGTAAGGCATCCAACAAGGTTCCTCGTGGTTAGCAAGGTTAGATCATATGGAATACAGGGAGAACTCGCCATGTGGATACAGAACTGGCTTCAAAGTAGAAGACAGAGGGTGGTGGTGAAGGGTTGCCTTTCAGACTGGAAGCCTGTGACCAGTGGTGTGCCACAAGGATTAGTGCTGGGTCCACTGCTTTTCATCATTTAGAGAAATAATTTGGATGTGGACATAGGAGGTATAGCTAGTAAGTTTGCAGATGACACCAAAATTGGAGATGTAGGGGACAGTGAAGGAGATTACCGGACAGTACAATGGGATCTTGATCAGATGGGTCAATGGGCTGAGGATTGGTAGATGGAGTTTAATTTAGATAAATGTGAGGTGCATTTTGGAAAGGTAAATCAGGCAGGACTTATAACCTTAAATAATAAGGTCCTGGTGAGTGTTCCTGAACAGAGACCTTGGCGTGCAGGTTCATTGTTCTTTGAAACTGGAGTTGCAGGTTGATAGGATATTGAAGAAGGCATTTGATATGCTTTCCTTTATTCGTCAGTGCATTGAGTACAGGAGTTGGGAGGTCACTTTGAGGCTGTACAGGACATTGTTTAGGCCACGAGTGGAATACTGCATGCAATTCTAGTCTCCCTGCTATAGGAAGGATGTTATGAAACTTGAAAGGGTTCAAAAAAGATTTACAAGGATGTTGACATGGTTGGAGGGTTTGAGCTATAGGGAGAGGCTAAATAAACTGGGGTTGTTTTCCCTAGAGCATCGGAGGCTGAGAGGTGATCTGATAGAGGTTTATAAAATTATGAGGGGAGCGGATAGGGTAAACAGACAAGGTCTTTTGCTTGGGGTATGGGGAGTCCAGAACTAAAGGGCATAGGTTTAGGGTGAGAAGGGAAAAATTCACAAAGGTACCCAACAGGCAACCTCTGCATGCTGCGGGTGGTTCGTGTATGGAATGAACTGCCAGAGGAGGTGATAGAAGTTGGTATAATTACATTTAAAAGGCACCTGGATGGATATATGAATAGGAAGGTTTTAGAGCAAGAGGGCCAGTTGTTGGCAAATGAGACTAGATTAATTTAGGATACCTGGTCAGCAAGGACAAGTGGGACTGAAGGGTCTGTTTCTGTGCTGTAGATCTCTATGACAAGGTTGAATTTTGCTCCTTCTCTAATGGGTACGTCCACAAAAGGGTAGATTTTACGATTAACAACAAAATGAAATAGCAGAAGTATGTACTGAATGAATCAAGGACACCCTTAGTGCTACAATTTTATTTCTGTTTGCTTCATTGGTTACTGGGTTCATCAAAACAGTTTAAAATACTCTGATTTAGCAAAGTTAAAAATCACACAACACCAGGTTATAGTCCAACAGGTTTAATTGGAAGCACTAGCTTTCGGAGCACTGCTACTTCATCAGGATGAAGGATGAAGGAGCGTTGCTCCGAAAGCTAGTGCTTCCAATTAAACCTGTTGGACTATAACCTGGTGTTGTGTGATTTTTAACTTTGTACACCGCAGTCCAACACCGGCATCTCCAAATTCTGATTTAGCAGAATCTTTAATATTATTTGAATATATTGTAGTTTTCTTCTTAAAGAATAAAGTGATAATTATATCTGTTACCTTTTCCTTCACCAGGCGACCCAAAAGCTTTTCATTTGGAGTGCTAAAAGTAAATAAAGTAAAATGATGTATGAATATTCAGCATACAAATGCTTGCATTTATGAATGCAATCCCACGTCGAGTATTAATTTAAGATCCAAATTACTTCCTGCGGAAGTAGAAGATGTGGGTGTAGTTACAACATGTAAAAGACATTCGGATAAGTACATGAATAGGAACGGTTTAGAGGGATATGAGCCAGGAGCAGGTTGGTGGGACTAGTTTAATTTGGGATTGTGTTCGGTATGGACTGGTTGAACCAAAGGATCTGCTTCCATGTTGTGTGATTCTAGACAAACACTTTCTCCTAATTGTGAGCAGCTATTTTATGTTGTCTTGCATTGTGAGCTGATTTGTGTACAAATTAACTCACGAGTGAACTCAGAACAGATTGCATTCATAATCCAGCGAGTAATATCTTGTAATATCTTGTACCATTTCAAATACTGGCTACCTTTAAGACTGCATTAATTTTGGAATAAAACTGAAAAATTGAACTCGTGACTAAAATCACTAATATCTTGTTTTCCTAATAATTTCTTAGTAGATACAATTAGTTTATTTATGAACTGATTAATTAACTTGGTAGTTTGTTGAAAAGACTGATGATCAGGCTAAAAAGTTTTGTTTTATTTTCTGAGGTTAAGATGCGAAAAGTGGTAGGTGCAGGCACAGTTACAATATTTAAAAAATATTTGGATAGGTATATGAATAGGAAAGGTTGAGGGGGATATGGGCCAAACGCAGGCATGTGGGGCCAGTTTAATTTGGGAAACTTGGTTGCATGGGCGAGTTGGACTGACGGGTCTGATTCTATGCTGTATGACTCTGACAGTATCTATAGTGCCATGACTACAAGAAATCACGTTAACTTTTTATTGTGAACCAACCTAAGTGGAAGAAAGTTTTTAATCAATACCTCAAATCTTCTTCATCGCCCATCTCCACACCAGCTTCCTTCAGCATGGCCACAGCTTCAGGAAATTCCAGCCTCAAAGTTGGTTCCAAGAACTTAAAAGGTTCACAGGGATATTGTTTACATATTGTTTGAATTTCAGTCTGATATCTGTAACAATAATGCAATGAATATTTAGATGAGTGTTGTCATACCTCACTGGTGTCAGATGTTAGAAATCAAGTTCCAATATTCCCAGAGTGTCTTGACTCTCGGACTGGGTTTTTGTACTTTACAAGAATCACTATTTAATACGGATAAGTGCAGTCTGTCTACATATAAACAATAAGCCAAACGCCAACTCGAGGACACCTCTTCCTACTGCCCCCTCGACCTTCCCAGAGTGTCTTGACTCTCGGACTGGGTTTTTGTACTTTACAAGAATCACTATTTAATACGGATAAGTGCAGTCTGTCTACATATAAACAATAAGCCAAACGCCAACTCGAGGACACCTCTTCCTACTGCCCCCTCGACCATGACCCCACCCCCCCCATCACCAAACCATCATCTCCCAGACCATACAGAACCTCATCACTTCAGGAGATCTCCCACCCACAGCTTCCAAACTCATAGTCCGGGAACCCCGCACTGCCTGGTTCTACCTCCTTCCCAAGATCCACAAGCCTGACCACCCTGGCTGACCCATTGTCTCAGCATGCTCCTGCCCCACTGAACTCATCTCTA
>NC_057716.1:72066271-72107333 GCF_004010195.1 Chiloscyllium plagiosum | reverse complement strand
GCTTATCTCTCCATGCTTCAGGCTCTCTGCCTTTATTCCTGATGAAGGGCTTTTGCCCGAAACGTCGATTTTGCTGCTCGTCGGATGCTGCCTGAATTGCTGTGCTCTTCCAGCACCACTGATCCAGAATATAAACAATTATGTACTACTGACAAACAACTCTATGCCTCTCATTAAAATTTTCTCAACACTGGTATTATGGACAGAAAATCTGGAAAGGACTTCAATGGCCACTATTCAGAATGCCTGCTAAGATTATCTTTTTTGCTTGCCACAATTTGCTATCTTCAACCTCTCGTCTCCAGGTACTTTCACTTCCTTGTAGGAGGCACACACTGACAGTTCTCAAGTTATGAAGTCTCTGATGTTATTGGTTAAAAACCACACTTTACAGCAAATGATGAGGGAAATTAACTGGTCGTCTTTGGGTATTTTTTTTAAACTGGAGAGAAAGAAAGAGCCACCATCTCCTCTTTTGGAGGATCAAAGGCTGCAGGCCATTTTGTTCACCTCCACAAGTTGTTTAGCTATTTAGAAGCCAAACAGAGTTGTTGGCAGATAGAAGGCTTCTGTTATTGACAGCTAATCACCAATATGCAGACAAGTAGCTACGTTTTGCCAGCTGACTTCACCTAGGCATGAGCAGCAGATACAAGGGAACACCTACATGTTCCCCTCCAAGCCACTCATACCATCCTGTCTTGAAAATATATCCCTGTTCCTTCAGTGTTGGTGGCCAAGTGGAGATCAGATCAGGTAAAATCTTCTTGAATGGCGGACCAGAATGGTGGACCTATCTGGTCCATATCAACCTCTTATTCTGGAGTTCTTAAGGGTTTAAATGCAAGTTATTATTGGTTGAAACAAACATTAACCAACAAACTTGGAAAATTATCTCAGTTTTTCAAATAGCAGCATGCTAAACAGGCAGAAGATATCTTGATTTAACGTCTCATCTTGTATGACAATATTTCAACACTGAAGGATTCCCTCGACACTGGATAGAAATTTTAGCATAAATTATACGCACAGATGCTTGACTTCACCAATGGTTCACTAATGTCCTTCGGTGAAGGAAATCTGTCATCCTTACCTTGCCTGGCATACATGTGATTCCAGACCCACAGCAATCTTGTTGACTCTGTGCAATTAGGAATAAGCCTAACCAGTGATGCCCTCATTCCATGACTGAATTAAAAAAAAACTTGGGACTTGAAGCTATTGACTCAGACGCAAATGCTGCCATAAGAATTCGTTAAGTTGGAATTTAACATTATATTCAAGTATACTGCACCACGTAAGTGTGGTAAACATGCTAATTATCACATTTTCCATGCTCCACCTCCCACACAACCTCCAAGGAAGGGGGAAATAACCATAAGAAATAAGAACATAAACAAAAATTATGTTACCTATCTCTCAAACCCTTGAAAATCTGGACCAGAGTGTCAGCAATTTCTGTTACCACCTCATGATAGTGGTAATTGAATGCCATCTCTATATCGAGCCCAACAAACTCAGTAAGGTGACGATGTGTGTTAGAATCCTCAGCTCGGAACACTAAGAAAATAAAGACAAACTTAGTTACTTCATTTTCTAAAATTCTATATCAATTATGGTACATTATCCTAAAGCAGTAGTTAGTATTACAACATGAACATTACAGTTTTGTATTAAAAATAAGAATTTAAATGAATACAAAGTGGTAAAATAAAAATGGTCAGGATGACAAAGATGACAATACAGTCCAACAGCATCCATTTAACAATTGGGAATGATTGCATCAGTGCACTTCTAAATTCAAATTAAGCTCAGTTTCAAGGTACTGGGCTAATTCAATAATTTTCATAAAAATCTGTCATGAAACATCTACTAATTATATAATGTAAAATGAATAAGATCCTAGTTTCAAAATGGATATCCTTCCTAATAGATATTCAACTGAAAATGCTGAATCAATGGCTAATATTCAAAGATGGAAGCCATTTTCTGACAGCAGAGCAGAATGGTATTTAAACTATTTTAAAGCAATCTGACTTGATTGTAGCGCAGAATGACCTTAACAGGGCAGATTCAATCTCAATACTGGATGTGGTAGTTCATAAAGGCTTGCAATGCTTCATGCCCTCAAGATATACAGTGAGTTCTAACATAACACAATAGGTCTGGTCTTGTGTGATCTCACATTGTAAGAAAATTATGTAACAGCCATGCCATTTAAGCTAATAGGGCTGGAGTTACATTATAGCCAATACTGGTAAGGAAAGTTCGCGTTCCACAAATAAGACCATAAGACATAGGAGCAGAAGTAAGGCCATTCGGCCTATCAAGTCCACTCCGCCATTCAATCATGGCTGATGGGCATTTCAACTCCACTTACCCACATTCTCCCCGTAGCCCTTAATTCCTTGTGACATCAAGAATTTATCAATCTCTGCCTTGAAGACATTTAGCATCCCGGCCTCCACTGCACTCTGCGGCAATGAATTCCACAGGCCCACCACTCTCTGGCTGAAGAAATGTCTCTGCATTTCTGTTCTGAATTTACCACCTCTAATTCTAAGGCTGTGTCCATGGGTCCTAGTCTCCTCGCCTAACAGAAACAATTTCCTAACGTCCATCCTTTCCAAGCTATGTATTATCTTGTGAGTTTCTATTAGATCGCCCCTTAATCTTCTAAACTCCAATGAAATAACTGTCTAAATTCTTCAATTGTGTTAAAGCCAATTCGCATTGAAGAAACAGGTGTTATAGCAGAAATCAATGCTTAACTAATTACCTGCCCAACTGAAGAAAGATATCCATGGTCCTTCATAGATTACAGTTGCTTACCTTTATTACTTTCAATGCCATTTACAAAGGTGCAGGATTAGTGAAAAAACTACCAAAATCAAATCCTCCATTATAGTGGTGGGCCTGTGGAATTCATTGCCGCAGAGTGCAGTGGAGGCCGGGATGCTAAATGTCTTCAAGGCAGAGATTGATAAATTACAGAAAATACAAAACAATGAAAACTTACCAGGTCCAATGCAAAAGACTTTGTCAAAATCAGCGCAAATACACATTTGCTTGTACAGCTGTGGTGATTGAGCCAGGTAAGCACTGGTTTTAAAATAGGACACAGTAAATACATTGGCTCCTCCTTCGCTTGCAGCTGCAAGAAAATCAGAACTTTTTAAGTTCCCACAATTGATCATTTACATTTCTAAAAACGTGATATCAATATTTTTAGTCCTAAAAATCTCCTTAGGAATTCACTCGACATTTTGTTTGAAAGTGCTTGTCATCTAACATTGACAGAGCTACCTGTAGATGTAGTGGTACCTTTGGAATTCAGAAACCACCTATTGTTCCTTCAAAATTAGAGATTTTTATATATAAACAGGGAGATATTTAAATAGCTCACACACCACAAATGTAAATATATTTAACCATATTAAAATAATGAAACACTTCATAGTTGCTCAGGTTAGACAAAAACACTTAAGAGATGATTTTTCTGGTGGTAAACAAACATCACTAGCATGTAGAAGGAGTGGGACTGGCATAATCAAGTTGCAAAAGAACACTTCAAGTCTACTTGTGTTGCCCTAGTCATGTTCTTGTTTCTCCTGTTATATTAAATTTTCAAAAAGAGTTTAAAATAGTGTAAATGTGACACACCTTACCTTTCTTGCAAATTCTTGTGATGATACTATGGCTTTAAGAGGTATATTTTGACCTCATTTCTTTTAATAGAGAAAGGTTGTGACAATGTTGCCAGGCAGTCTGCTCCAAAGCCAATAAGTAAATAGTTGGGAGGCCTTACTTTTTTTTAAATTTGGAGCAATAGAAGCAGCCTAAATGGGATGTAATTAAGCTCCCAGAGAACCAGGACTTATGATTTTATTTTTTCAATAGTGAATGCCGGAGTCTTGAGGCTGGGTTTGGAAGCTGCAATACATCTCTCCTTGCTACTCTCTCTCTGTCCGAGTTTTCTCTTGATGTTTTTCCTCCTGGACTTGTGAATTGAATGTCAGACAATCTATTTTTACTGAGTTTGCCTATGCCAAGTGTGTGTTTATGGGATGTCACTGTTTTGGAACAGTTACTGTTGAGTAGTACTATTGAGTACTGTTATTCTGTTACGTTTTCCAACAGGGATAAGTTATTCCAAGTTCTTCTTTCTTTTGTTATATTTTAACTATGTTCGAATAAAGTGTGTTTTGCTTCAAGAGTGGTAGTTTGACAAATTAAATTGTCAACATCTGGAATGCAACAACTGGCACTTGCCTTTAAGATGCGAAAAAGTTATGGTCTAGGCTATCTTCTTAATATATTTCATCTTCTTAATATATTTTGAGGGGGTTTGGTCTGGTCCATAACATTCTAAAAAACAGATATATGAATTGCAGGGGAGTTGATGACCTCATGATATTATCAATGGACAAGTCATCCAGAAAACCAGGTTATTAATCTAAGGACATGAAAATAGCATGTGGTGGAAGCAACTGGTGGAATTTAAATGCAATTAATATCTGGAGCCAAACAGTAGTCTCAGTAATGATGATCAAAACAACGTGCTTCACAAACGTCCTTTAGGGGAAGAAATCCGCCTGCTTTACCTGGTATGTGACTCCAGACCAATGACAATATAGTTGATTCTTACTAGCCTTCTGATATGTCCTTGCAAAACATTCAGTTCAAGGGCAATTCCCATGAAAGAATTAAAACAAAAATCACTGGTTGTGAAGAGATAGCAAAGATGCATGTTTATTCTGATACTTTTGAAAATTTGTTCAAATTGTGTTCAACAGATTTGAAGGTGTGAGCAGTTACTAATTTTTAATTGGCTTTGTTTAATTTTCTTCCCTTTTAACCTTTTTCGAAGCAGTTTTGATCTTTAGTTCTACGTTCTGATTTCCTTAAAATTATTGACATTTTACAAATTTCAACACTTGAGGAATTATTCGAAGAGACCATACTGACGAAGAGGACACTTCTCTTACACTCAAGGAGTCTGAAGAGGGATGTAAAGACATGAATAAACGTGTATCAGGGTGTTCTGCACTGACCTAATCTTTTGGATAGGACATGAAACTTTGGCCTTTTCTGTTTTACAGATGTAAAGTTCCAATGGCACTATTTTGCAGATGATGATTCAGGAAGTTATACCTGGTTCCCCAACCCAAATTTATTCCTCAATGAAAAGTTTAAGAACAGATTATCTAGTTGTTATCATATTACTGTTCTGGAAACCTTGCAATGCAGAAACTGGTTGCTAAGTGTCCTCTGTTATAATAGAGACCAAGTTTCAAAGAATGCTTCACTGAGTGTAAATTGCTTTGAGACATCTTGTGGTCATTAAAGATGCTACATAAATGCAAGACTTTTTTTTAATAAAAAGGAGATGGATCATTGGAGTCCATAATACAGTTAGTTAGGGATATCTGAGGAACTCTGCTTCCTCTTCATTCACAAGCCTTATGATCTTTAAGCTTTATCTACAACTGGAACTGCCAATGGTGGCTGGCATTGCCAGCAACCTCAACACCATTGCTTACTTTCTAGGCACCTCAATAATTATCAATTTATCTGCAATAAATTGTTGCATACACTGGATTATTGATGCCTTTTTTGATAAACCAATGGACGTTTCCAAAGAAAAGCAACATAAAATAGAAATCCTGAGCATAATGCATAATCTCTGGAATGGGATGAGACAACAGAGGGCAGTGTTGTATAAGCCAAAATAAACATTTGGCAGAACATAAGTGCAAAACTAAATGTAAGCAATAGGTAACTGAATGTTTTGCCAAAGATTTTATGATTCATTCTGGATGAAAAATTAGTAATATCATAATATAATGTTATTAAACACTGGTAATGGCTGTGATCACTATAAATTTGGTACATCAATGAAATGGCTCGGTGGAAATTAAAAATACATTTATGCTCAGTCAGATACCAAGCCATTGATTCAGTCATATGGTCATCTAGGTCTGCTCCAATTGATTTTCAATACGCAGTTTCTTACAGATTGAGGAAAGTTTAGTTAACTTAACCAAAGTTAGGACTAAATTGAATATTTGGCAAATTATAAACAATTTTTCAATACTAATAATGGTACAAGTTTGTAAAATTAAATATAACAATGACAATTACTTTTAATCCTGCAGAATTCAAGGTTTTGACGTGAATACCATTTTTGTCAATACATTTTTAATTTGCTATTTTTCAACTGAAACGTAACTTATCATATTGCATACATTTTCATTTTCTGTTAATAGATAATCATAATGAACAAATTACACAGAACCCAATAGCCTTGCCAGAAAGAACCACAACCCATGAACAAATTTTAAAAAGTAAATATTCAATGTGCATGATATCATAATGACAATGCAAGTGGATTAGTAAATCAGATGCCCAAACTAATGGTGGATTTAAATTCAATTGATCAAGCTGAAATTGAGTTCTAGTATCAGTAATGCTAATCATGAAACAACTATTAATTGTTTTTTTAAAAAAACCCCTCTTGTTGGCAAATGTCCTTTGAAAAGGAAATCTGTCATTTTCACCTGGTCTGGACCCACAGCAATGTGAAACTCTTAAATCCCCTAACAAGCCACTCAGGTCAAAGGTTATTAGGAATGGGCAACATGCGGCCAAGCCCACATCTCTTGAAAGAATAAATAAAAACTATCTCAAACTATTTATTGTCAAGAGGGCAAGTAAACAGCTCAATTCATCTCAGTGTCAACCATGAACTTGGTGAAAATTTGTTCCTTAAATGTGTTGGCGTAACAAAACATCCTAAAAAAAATCTGATGATAAATATTTGAATATTACTTTCGTGAAGTAGTTTGTAATTCCTTGCTTCCTCAATGTAAGGCCACCAATTTATACAATATCAAAAGTAATTTGAAATGGCAGTTTCAATTTTGCAAATTTATTTACAATATTTTTTTCAAAAATATCAGTGGGTGCTATCCAGGATTAAATATATTGTAAAAGTTGTATTGATATTTAGACAAATTGAGAATCTAGCTAATATGATACATGGCTCCTGGTAATACTTTAGGCAATTCACAAAAACTGGTGAAAATTACAAGTCAACCGCAGCTAATGTTTAGAGCTATGTGCAACATTGCTTGGTATTTAAATTTTCTAACAATGTTCTATCAACACAATTTTAAAGGTATATCAGGGTTTGCATACATAGGAAATGCATGCCCAGCAAATTGGTGTGATGTCTCTTGGTGTGGATGAAGAGAGTTGGCATGCCTTCCATTTTTGGGTGCCAGTATACTTCTCATTTCAGCTCATACTGCTGGCTATCAGCAATGTGAATCAAGTAGCCAGTGTGGAAGTTTCTTCTTGTCAGTTCACTGGCTCTCTGTCGACAAGTCTTCAGGTGTATCCCCTTGTGGAACACATGGATCTGGATCCCTCATGGTCCCAGGCTAAAAAGCTTCAGATGCACTCAGAGCAGATTTAGCTGCCAGATACACCCACTAGCATTCAGATATGCCCTTGTACTCATGTGCCAAACTTGCCTTGTTAGTGAAGCAGTTCTGTAGTGCAAGATACCCAAGAGTTTAACAGGTTCTGCATAAATTGAGAGGCAGATGGCAAGAAGGTGCTCTGTTTTCTTCATTCAGGGAATATGGGCATCTCTGGCTGGACCCCAACCCTACTTGTCCTCAAAAAGGGGAGCTGCCTTCTTGAACTGTTGCAGTCATTTGATCTAATTTTTACAAGACTTTAACCCAAAGACAGTGAAGGAACAGATAAGCATTTCTAAGTAAGGATTTTCAGTATCTTGGAAGGGAACATGGGTTTGAAAGGTGCTGGCGAAGGAGCCTTGGTAAATTTCTGCAATGCACCATGCCGATGGCTTACACCATGCTACTTTGTTTTGGTGGTGGGAGAGAGTGAACCACTGAGGACATAGAGCTGCTTTTTATTTTGGATGATATCTTGTGTATTGTTGGAACTGGTCCCATTCAGGCAGGTGGGGCATATTCCATCACATTCCTGACTTGTGTTTGGTAGATGGTGGGTGTGCTTTGGAGAATTAGAAAGTGAGTTACTTGATACAGGATTTCTAACCTCTGACCTGCTCTTATAGCCACAGCATTTATTTGGTTAGTCCAGTTTACTTTCTGGTCAATGGCAACTGTCTGGATGTTGGTAGTAGGAGGTTCAGTGATAATAATACTAAGGGGTGATGGTTAGATTTGCACTTTGCCTATAACTTATGTGGCATGAATTATACTTATTAGCAACGTTCCCACCAAGTTGCATGGCTATGCACTTCACAGCCTCTCCCAAGTATGCGCGCATGGTGACTGGTGTCAAGGATACACCCTTGAGGAACTCTTGTGAAGATGTTTAGGAGTTCAGAGGTCTGACATCCAAAAAAAATGGAGAAGTAGGCCATTCAGCCCATTGAGTCTCTTTCATCTTTTAGTTAGATCATGGCTGATCTGATATTCATTAAATCCACATTTCTGCCCTTTCCCCATAACCCTTATTTTTCTTACAGATTAAACGTCTATCTCAGCTTTGATTATACTTAATGACTCAACTTCAACAGCTCTCTACAGAGAATTTCACAGATTCAGTACCCTCAGAGAAGAAATTCTTCCTCATCTCTGACTGACCTCCAACAACTACAACCATCATGCTAGGTGTGACATCAACCAAAAGAGTTATCCCTGATTTCCATTAATTTCATTTTGCTAGGGCGTCTTGCCTAGTCCAGTGAAGTGTGGATTGATACCAAAGATGGTCACAACAGAGTGCAGCTCTTTAGTCCTTGTTTGTAATGTAATGTGGTCAGGAGCTGAGTAGCCCTGTCAGAACCCAAACTGAGTGTCAGTGAGCAGGTTTTTACTAAGCAAGTGCTGCTTGATAGCACTGTTTATATTCCCTTCCATCAACTTACTGGTAGTTGGGTGAGTTGAATTTGGTATACTTCTTGTGTGCAGGACATATGTAGGCAATTTTCCACATTGTCCAGATACCAGTGTTGTAAATGTACTGGAATAGTTTGGTAAGAGCTGCAACAGATTGAAACAGCTGTAGGATTCCATTCCAGTGAGGAGGAAGCAGTGTGGGAAGTTGACAAGCCAATCATAGTTAACCAGGAAAGTTAAGCATTGTATCAGATTTAAAAATACACAATGTAGCAAAGATTGGTGGTAAGCCAGAGGATTGGGAAAGATCTAAAAGCCAACAAAAGAGAACAAAGAAATATAAAGAGGAAAAAATAAACTTTGAGGGTTAACTTGCAAGTAATTTCAAGACAGACAGCAAGAGTTTCTTTAAATGTATGAAAAGGAAGAGAGCAGAAAGTGATCATTGGCCCCTTGAGAATGAGGCTGGGGAAATAATAACAGGGAATCCAGGAAATGGTAGAGAAGTTGAATAAATACTTCGCATCAGTCTCCAAGCACAAAACAATAACAGCATTCCAAAATTACTAAACATTCAAGGGGCAAAAGGAGCAGAGGAAATAAATAGAATAGCTATTACAAGAGAAATTAATAGGGTTAAAGACTCAAGTCCCCTCGACCTGATTAGAAGCAAGCTAGAATATTAAAGAAAGTAGCTACTGAGACATGGATGCTCTGGTAGTAATCTTCTAGGAATTCTTGGAGGTCCTGGAGGATTGGAAAAATGCCAACATACTTATTTAAAAGGAAGATGACAAAAAAAAGGTGAATTTAGGCCATCTAAGTTTAGCTTCATCTAGTTTTTGGGAAAATATTGCAGTCTATTATAAAGGATGTAATAGCAGAGCATTTAGAAATCTGTAATATTACCAAGCAGAGTAAGCATGGTTTCATGAAGGGAAAATCATGCATAACTCTTTGAGGAGGTAACAAACAGAATAGATAAAGGGGAAAGAGTGGGGAGAATGTATTTGGATTTTCAGAAGGCATTTGATAAGGTACCATACATTACATCTAATCTTAATAGAGCCCATGGTATTGAAGATTGCATAAAATCTGTTCTTTTAGAACATGATGGCTGGGTTCTTCTGCAACCTCATGTTGTAGAAAAATCGTGCTTTAGAAACAGTGCTTAAAGTGTTGGAACTGTAACTGTGTTACAGCCATCATACATTTTACAAGTTTGCACTGTCGAAAGTGTCCCCAATTCGACAATCATGTTACAACAGATTCACATTGATGAGACGTGCATTATGACAGAAGGACCTGTGTTAGCATCAATAAAGATTCAGCTAATTAATAGAACACAGAATGTAAGTTTGCTCGCTGAGCTGGAAGGTTCATTTCCAGATGTTTCATAGATAACATCTTCAGTGGGCCTCAGGCGAAGCACTGCTGATAATTCCTGCTTTCTATTTATATGTTTGGGTTGGTGATGTCATCTCCTGTGGTGATGTGGGACACTAAAACAGCAGCTAATGAACTTGAAAGACCCTATACAGACAACAAGCAAAACTAATGTCATTTACAAAATACCATGCAAGGGCTGTAACAAACATGACATTGGACAAACAGGCAGAAAACTAGCCACCAGGATACATGAACACCAACTAGCCGCAAAAATACATGACCCTCTCTCACTAGTATCCTTACATATGGATGAGGAAGGGCACCACTTTGACTGGGTCAACACATCCATCCTAGGACAAGCCAAACAAAGACACGCATGAGGATTCCTAGAAACATGGCATTCCAACCGGAACTCTATCAACAAACACATCAAGTTAGACCCCATCTACCATCCCTTGAGAAAAATAACAGGAAGTGCCTTCACCACAGGAAATGACATCAGCAACCCAAAGAAACCCAAACATATAAATAGAAAGCAGAAATTATCAGCAGTGCTTCGCCTGAGGCCCACTGAAGATGTTACCTAGTAGGGTGACAAAACATCTGGAAATGAACTTTCCAGCTCAGCGAGCAAACCTACATCCAGAACCTCAACCTGAGCTACAAATCTTCTCAAAACTTGCTAATACAAGACAGAGTTGGGAGAAGGGGGCACTTTCAAGAAGTAACTAGTAGAATGCCACAACATTTTATGAAGGGATGCAGACAGGTTAAGCATGTGGGCAAAAACTTGGCACATAGAATATAATGGGGGAAAATGTGAGGTTATACACTTTGGCAGGAAGCATAGAGGAGTTGAATATTTTTTAAATGGAGAGAGAGTGCCAAAAGCTGCCTAACAGAAGGATTTTGGAGTCTTTGTTCATGAATCACAAAAAGCTGCAACCAAGTCAGTGGGTAATAGGGAAGGCAAATGAAAAGTTTGTCTTCATTTCAAAGTGAATGGAACATAAACATAGGGAGGTTTTATTGAAACTATATAAGTCTATAAACTATATACTAGTCAGACTACAGCTGGAAAACTGTGAACAGTTTTGTGCTCTTTATCTAAGGCATTGGAGGCAGTCCAGAGAGGGTTCACTAGGCTGAGACCACTTTTGGAGAGACTGCCTTATGAGGAGAGATTGAGTAGATTGGGCCCGTACTCACTGGAATGTAGCAGAATGAAAGGCAACTTTCTTGAAACATGGAAAACTTTTTAGGGGACATGACATGGTAGGTATGGAAAGGGCCTATCCACGTGGAGGAGATAGTCTGAGACCAGACAGCATAATCTCAGAATAAGGGGTAAAACATTTAAAAAAGAGATGCAGAGGAACTTCCTCTTGCAGAGGGTAGTGACTCTTTGAACTGAGGCTGGATCACTAAGTACATTCAAGACTGAATAGGCAGATTTTTAATCAATTCAGGGAAATAAAGTATAGGAAAAAGTTAGTAAAGTGGATCAGCAAGATTTCATTGAATGGCACAGCATATTTAATGGCATCTGTTCTTATTTGTTATGGTACAACAATAAAGGTAACTGTAGCAACTGCATCACCTATCATTGCACTTCCCTGTTAAGCATTATGGAAAAATTATTTAACCATGTTGCTCTTGCCAGACTGTAGAATTGAACAATCTTATTCTGAATCTCAGTGTGGTTTTAGAACTGGAGACTCTGCTACTGATATGATTTTTTTTCAGTGTCACACTTTTGGCAAGCCTGATCTCTCGCAAATATGCTATGTTGATTTTTGGCCTATCAAGTACCATGTGGATGGCAGATTCCTTCTTTGCACCTCACTGGGAAGCTCTAGACACCACAGAAAGCCTGCCTGTCATGACAGACTTGAACATGGAACTCTCAGTACAGGAGCTTAGCAAAACTATTGACTTGTTTGCCATGGGCAAAACTCCAATTGTTGATGCAATGTCACCTCAATTTACCAACCACCTTGCCAAGACAAGAACCCCAATTCAGAGGATCTGGACATGCTAATTCCATTAGTATCCAACTACTATTTAGCCAATGATATCTGAACTGGCCAATATCTGGATGGATGACAGCTATATACTCAAAGATGACAGGACTGATGTATGAGGAAGGATTGACTGGGTCAGAATTGTTTTTGCTAGAGTTCAGATGAATGACGGGGGAATTCTCATAGAGACTTATAAAATTCTAAAAGTTCTAGATGCAGGGAGGATGTTCCTAATGGTAGGGACACCCAGAATCAGGGGTCACAGTCTGAGGATTCATGGTGGACCATTTAGGACAGAGATAAAGAGACATTTCTTCACCCAAAGAGTGGTAAGCCCGTGGAATTCATTACCACAGGATGTAGTTGATGCTAAAATATTAAATATATTCAAGAGGTGGCTAGATATAGCACTTGGGGCAAATGGGATCAAAGCTTATGTAGAGAAAGCAGGATTAGGCTATTGAGTTGCATGGTAAAAACAAGGACTGCAGATGCTGGAAACCAGAGTCTAGATTAGAGTGGTGCTGGAAAAGCACAGCAGGTCATTGGATGATTAGCCAAGATCATGATGAAAGCAGGCTTAAAGGGCTTAATGGCCTCCTCCTGCTTCTATCCCCTATATTTCTATGACCTTCTGCATAGTGAATTAGCCATGACATCACGAACTGTGTGTCCCCATTTCTTCTACAAGGACACCTTCAATTGAATATGGAGGTGGTGAATATTAACACTGACAATGGGAGACAATTGCTGACAGGTATAACAAAAACAAAAACAGTGACCTTTCTTCAGAAAAGGGTAATGATGCTCTAACCTTGGATGACTGACTGTTTGGAAGTCATTGGAAGAGGGGAGTAGAAATGTTCAGCTGTCCAAGAAAAGGCCCAAAGAGAGACCAACAAACCATGTCAGTCTCTGTCCACTATCTACCTCTGTGACAAATCTGGTAGCACCTGTAAAGTTGACAGACAGGCTTCTAAGCCATACCAGGTGATGCAACCAGCAGAAAGCATTCCGCTACCTTAGGAGACAGAGACTGCCACAGATTAATGCATGCATAAGGGGTGCTAAGCATATTAAATATGGTAACGTATGGGCTCAGGAAGTCTGACATTATTATAGAACTCGAGGATATTTACTTGTATCTTGGGATTATGCTCCAAACTTCCTGAAGAAGGGCTTATGCCCGAAACGTCAATTCTCCTGCTCCTTTGATGCTGCCTGACCTGCTGCGCTTTTCCAGCAACACATTTTTCAGCTCGATTATGCTCCAAACCTCTGTCAATCCTTCCATAAAAAGCACTTGCTTTATCTATACATTATGACAATGTATGGATATGATATCTCCAATTACTATTTATATGATATAGCAAATTTTAAATTTTGCACTATATAGCACATGCTGCTGAGACATTTCTGACCAGATCAAAAAGAAATGAAATGTCCACGTACCTGAGATAATTTTGGGAGTCTGGACTTCAACAAATTCCTTTTTGATTAGTGTTTCCCGGAACAGTTGGCATACACCAGCTTGCAATCGAAAGATAGATTGACTTGTCATCGTCTGCAATACAGTCAATAAATTAACTAAATTTGCTGTATGGCTACTGAATGTAATAGTTGCTGCAGATTTTAAAAGTAAATCCTATGATTAGTAATATAAACATTTATTTTCATATACAAGTTAATTTTCCATTGGCTCTCACATAACCACAATAAATATTTTATTGGAAGTTTTGCAACGTTAACGAGTGTAATAACTTGTCTGTAAGATTACCATCTGATGGGATCTTCAAAACTGGGTGGAGTATATTTTTGAAAACAAAAGTAGCTAATCTAACAGTTTCTGTCCATGTAGGAAATGCAGAATCCATTAAACTACATTAAAAAAATTAAAACCCTTAGCTCCAACTGCAGTTGTAATATGAACAAGTTAATGTCAATAGAGTTATGCAAACTTGATGATTTAATTTGTTTGAACATTTCTATATCTTCCATCACATTCAGAAGCAAAAACGATCCCTAACCAAGGGGTTAGATTAAAGTTATCAAATGTATTGTATACGGGTGAGAATCTTGTCCACAATGACATTAATACAACCTGTGGACTCTCTGCTGAAAGTACAGTTAGGTGGAAGCTACAGATCTGCAAGGAGCTGCTCTTCCAATGACAGCGTTTTTTTCTTCCACCTCTTAGCAACAATTGAGGGACAGAACAAATTTGTGACTGAAGGAGCAGCGAGAATTGTGAAGGTGGCTGGCTTTCCCAAAAGTTTCATTCTTTCTCTGCACTTAGAATGCTTTAGCCTGTTTTTGCAGGGGATGACACTCTATAATAGGATGGGGGTATCAAAATGACAGAGCCTGGAAGGCACAGAGTCACTGAGTCAGAGATGTATAGCACGGAAACAGACCCTTCGGTCCAACTCGTCCATGCCGACCAGATATCCCAACCCAATCTAGTCCCACTTGCCAGCATCTGACCCATATCCCTCCAAATCCTTTCTATTCGTATACCCATCCAAATGCCTTTTAAATGTTGCAATTGTACTAGCCTCCATCACTTCCTCTGGCAGCCCATTCCACACACTCTCTGTGTGGAAGAAGTTGCCCCTTAGGTCTCTTTTATATCTTTCCCCTCTCATTCTAAACCTATGCCCTTTAGTTCTGGACTCCCCCACCCCAGGGGAAAGACCTTGTCTATTTACCCTATCCATGCCCCTCATGATTTTATAAATCTCTATGGGGCCCCCTTCAGCCTCCAATGCTCCAGGGAAAACATACACACACCCCTTTCCCTACTCATCTTTCTTCTACAAACGTCTAGTCACACAGTGGGTCAGGATAAGAAGAAATCCCAGACTGAAAGACAACCTGCTTCTGACCCCCATGTTTGTATGAATCCAGTTGAAGTCGGCCTGGGATGCACATTGCAAGAGTTTGGTTACACCATATTTTGGCCCTTATCCTCCTGCTCCTGCCTTGTTAATCAAGGGTTGGAGCCTAGTTTGTTTCTCTCTCCAGCTCTGTTTCTTGAGAGAATAGACAAGGAAGATCTTATTGGTAGGTTTTGCTGCTCGGCACTTTTAAATGGTGTTGTTTATTATTTACTCATATTTAAAAGTGATCAACTTGTTACTTTGATATTTAGATTCATGTTCAATGTTGTGCTGTATCTCATCTGTCCAAAATTGGCAAAAGTCAGGAAAAAAAACTGAAACGGGCCCCTTGTGCAAGAAGGTTAAACATCACTGCGTTAGCTAGATAATTTTATTTTTCTCTCAGTGCCTAGTAGTTCAGTTTGTGACAGCAAAACAGTTTGAGTCAGTCATAGTTTCTTTTCCTATATTCAGACAGAACAAACTTGGCTGCACTCAGTGCATTCGCAACGTGCCAAAATATTTGACAGATTTTTGTCTTACAGTTACATGATTTAGTGAAAGGTGTCTAAATAAAAAGTATAAATGGCATAAAACATAATATAGTTATATAGTGGTATAAATATGAAAGACTCACATGTCTAATCATTGATAAATAGGGTTAATATGCATTACTTACATTTGTAACCACACTAACCCCAATTGTCATTGAGTTAATGAAAACCTATAATTTCACTGTAAAACCAGGGTAATCAACACTAAAGAAAACCGTAAATAGTAATATTGTAGTGTGTTGATGACAATGGTCAAAAGCAATTATAAAATAGAATAAGGACATTTTTGGATATTTAAAAGTTAATGAATTACTAAACAGTAGCAGAACTACTCAGTGAGGAGACAGGCAGTCTATTTGTGGAGGATGAAATATATTAGAACATATTTATAAGTTGTAATGTAGATCCACTAGAGAAAGATACAGAAGTGTTAATGATATCATTTCTAAGGAATTGGTTCTGAAAATAAAATATAACAGGTTGTCGAAATAGCAGCCATGTGCATGTGCTTGGCTGGTGAAGAAAGTTGGAGAGGTTGTGTAAAAGTACTCACCACAATGTTACAAGGCTCTTGAAACATGCAAATTATAACCAGAAAATTAACGCTAGCCATCATAATGCCTTTCAAAAAGGAAGAGAAGGATAATCAAGGTGACCATGGACTGTGACAGTGATACATAATGCAAGTTGTGGGCAAATTATTAGATTCATGAATTTGAGATAAAGTTATTCAATAGACTTATGCAGAACACCATGAGAGATTTATTAAGTGCCCCAGATATAGCTGGCAAATTTAATAGAACTATTCTGAAGGAGAGCTTCATTGGATAGATAAAAGGACTGTAGACCATATGGATTTTTGATAAGGTTTTTCACAGAAAGCTCGATATAAAAAATTCCATTACATGATGCAAGAAAAACACAGACAGAAAGTTGGATAGTGGACCAGAAAGTAAAGTGTTAGAGGTAATAGATGTTGTAAGTGGTATAATCCAACTGCTCTTTCCACTCAAAAACCTTCCAACCTCATTCTTAACGAGTGCAAAGAATTCATTTAATTTATTGATAAGACAGAACCTTCTTCACCATCTTGCCACCCATTAAGGTAAACTCAACCCTCTCTCTCTAGACTCAAAACCCCCAATCCTATTTAGTTTCTCAATAATTTCCCTCTGACTTTTCCAAGTTCACCTTGTCCATACATCCTAATTCCTGCATTCCTAATAAACAAATAATCAACCAATGTCAATATTTGTCTTCTATACTAATTAAATAAACTCAATGGTCTGAATGGCTTACTTCTACTCCTATTTCTTAATATTACAAATGGTTTCCTCTCTTCAGGTACTTTATACTTTCCTTTCAAAATCATTTCAATCCCCTACTACTTCAAAAAATCCAACCCCAACCTCTCTGTCCTTGCTAGCCATGGACCCCAGCTCCAAAGTCCCTTTTTCTCCCTTTTATCCCATGTTGCAATTTGCCTGCTGGAATATTCCAATCAGACTGCTACCCCTCCAACAGCACAAAAGCAGTTTGAACCAAAGTCATGAACAACTGTCTTAATGATAATGACTATGATCCATTATGCGTTCTCATCTTCTCCACTGCTTTCAGCATGACTAACATATCATCCTTATTTATCCCTCTCATCCACTTTCTATCTACATGTCAAAGTCATTTTTTGCTCTCATTCTACTCCAATGCTCATAAGGGCATCATTGCCAGCAATGGATAATCAATCCAGAACTGTCCAAGACTGACCTCCCTATTATATCATCGACATGCTGTCTTTGGCTACAGTACATGCAGTTAATGGGTAAACTTCACCATTTCAGCCATATCTGATAAACATCTTGATAGCTCCACTGATTCTGTGCAACATTACAGATCCGGCATCTGCAGTCCTCAGTTTCTCCAACATTACAGATCATCTGGATTCTATAATTTCCTTCAGGTGAATACTGGGAACACTAAAATTAACTTCTTTGGTTCTGTTACAAATTACATTCCCTTACTACTGATTCTATTGCCTGAACAGATTCAAGATGAATTACACATAAATCTCAGCTGCCATCAAACCTAAATTGACCGCCGACTGAATTGTCACAAAAAAATCCTTCTTCCACCTCCACAAGATTACTGCTTGCCTTCCCCTCCACCTCAGTCAACTGTGACGATTCTGCCCCTTTAACAAGAGGTGTTGTAAAGGCAGAGACACCAATATGTCTGTGGCTACTTTCAATAATGGCAGGGGAGTGGCCAGTTCTTGTTTTTTCTAGTTTGGTTTAGTTTTAGCAAGCAGTTATAAAACTGCTGGTAACAGATGCAGCTATAGTGAAAACAGGCTCCATTCTTCAACAGATGTTTCTTGCCCAATTTCTCTCTGAAATCTCTCCTGCCTATAAGAACCAGAGTTTAAATTTGCCTTTTGCTAAGGGGTGTGTTTATGGAATGTTGAAACTGGAACAGCTTTGTGAATTTCTGATAGAGTCAGTTGGGTTTTCAAATAAGTTATTCTAAATTCTGTTTTCTTTTGTTTGTGTTTCATCCATAGTGATTAAGTAAATTGTTTTGTTTAAAGCTGAGTGGAATATCACTTTGCATCGGCCTTAAAAAAAAAAGTTAGGGTCTGAGCTACCTTCTTAAAGCATTTTGAGGGTGTCTGCTCTGGTCCATAACACAACATATTGAAACCCTCAGATTCTGTTATCATCAGCATCAATTACGCTGATCAGTCCTCACCTATTGCAATACTCAGCTCAATCAACACTCTACTGCACATATTTTACAATGCACCTATTTCCAATGGCCCATCATCCTCCTCCCCCCAATCCACTGAGTCATCAAAGAGGCAGAAGGCATAATTTAAAATATTTATACTTGCCATTAAACCACCCGGGCCTTTCCCTGTGAGATCACCTCGCTCACCTTCTGAAATTCCCCTTCTAAAATCACTGTTGCTCCAACCCCTCCTTTAAAAGTCTCCTTATGATGTACCAATTCAACAAGTTCTTATCATAATATCCAATCCTATCTTCCTTGACTTAGTATTGATTTTTATTGACACCATTAGTAAAATACCCTAATGCATTTCACTATGTTAAAGTAATTTTAAAATAAGAGTCAGTGTTATGATAAATCCTAGTTAATTGAAAGAAATGTTTTCCATTGCGCAGAAAAGGCCAACATGATTTGCTAGAATGTTTACAATTACAGAAAATTTGAGGAGAGTTGCGATAGGTTATTTTCTTTGACTCGGAACGAAGCTGGTTATCAATTTAAAATTTGAGTCTTGAGATAAATTTCTGTTTTCAGAATGTTGGAGTTCAGACTGCTTTGCAATGATAATTTGCTGTTGTAGAGATCATTACCTTTTTGAAATGCTGTGCTGTTAAACATGTAGAACTAAATAAAAAGAGGGCTGAGGGGAAACAAAGCAATAGAATTGTATTTTGGGCTGGTTTAGCAAAGAATTGTCAAAGCACGATAGGCCAAATTATCTCAATAAGTACTTTAACCATGACTATACTAACTATGCTTCACATTTGGGGAAGCACCTGCTTTCTTCGCCTGCTTATAAACAGCCATTCAGGTGAAGCCAAGTATACCAAGTGATTTCAGCTCATTTACTGTTATGATTTTCTTCACTGATAAAAGGGTGTCATGATCCTAATATTTACAACAGTGGCAGGATGTACTGGGAAAAGTTGCTGTTGTGGGGCCAGAGTACGTCAGAGATTCTAGGCAAATTACAGGGACTAATATCCTCCACAGTCCTACTTAGAAACTCCTTCTTCCCATTAAACAACACGTCAGATCATAACATTACAAATGTTATTTGATTTGCTTTATAAATGTAGAGTAGGACCCTCGTAGATGAAAAGACTTTTTTATGATTTTACGCTAGCATTGCATGAAAAGTTGCAAGAATCAGAGGTCAGGCATGAGCAATTGAAGAAGGACAACAGAGAGTACTGAGGGGAGGGGAAAACCATGATGCTGTTTGAAGAAAATCAGATCTCCGCTCCGCCAGTGATTGTTCCAGTATTGATATCCTCAATTTGCATCTCTAAAACAGATGATCCGATCATTATCTCATTGTCGTGCATCTGAACTTGTCTGCAAATTGATTGCTATGCTTTCCTACACAATACTTCAATGAAAATTAATCAGCTGTAAGATGCTTTGTGACATCCATAACTTGTGAAAGTTATTATATAAATGCACGTTCTTTCTTGCTTTCCATCTTTCCCATGGGGGCCCTATTCCACACCTGCCTCAATGGGTTCACGTCAAATCACTGTCCATACCCACAATTTCAGGATTCTTGATTCCAGGCACCATAAACCTATTTGGGAGTTTTTTGCCTTCAGTAATAGCTGTGCAAACATTCATTCCCGGAGACACAGCTGCTGCTATGCATGCTGGATAAAGAACACTCCGTTACAGCTGCTTTTCTGAACTGCTGCTGCCTTGCACTAATAGAGTCATAGAGATGTATAACACGAAACACACTCTTCGGTCCAACACATCCATGAGATATCCTAAATTAATCTATTCCCATTTGCCAGCACTTGGCCCATATCCCTCTAAACTCCTCCTAATCATATACCCATCCAGATGCCTTTTAAATGTTGTAATTATACCAGCCTCCACCATTCCTCTAGCAGCTTATTCCGTACACGCACCACCCTTTTCGTGACCTTAAACCTATGCCCTCTAGCTTATTTTATGTCCAATACTTTTAAGTCATTAACAGACTGTGAGAACTGGCTGTTTGTTTGCTCATAACTTTAAAATGTCATGGCTTTATCGGACCATTTGTATCTGTGCTAACCTAGGATTTTTGGGACTTAGAGAAGATCCAATTTTTGGGAGAGTCCATTTACAAATAATTCACTACATAGTAAATGTCATAATATTATTCATTTAAAATACTGCTCAACAGAAAATGAATACCAGAAAATTTCAGAATAACGCAATCCAAATAGATAAAATTAAACAAATAATTTTGTCAGTAACCAAACATGTTTGTGCTTCAAGCCAAAAGTATTGTTTTTCACATTCACTTTAGATGGTAAAATGAGAAATACTAAATATGTCACCTAAAATGAAAGTAAAACCATTTTTTTTTAAGATTAGATTCCCAGTGTTCTTGAGTAAGAACAAGTAGAGAACACTTATATGAACTTTCTAAACCATCTTAAACTTCCTCCCACAATTAATTACTTGTTGGACTGAAGCAGTTGCTCAGCAAGCAAAATCTATGCACCTATTACATCCCACGTACAATGGAGTGAAGAAATGCTCAACGTGTTTTCATTTTAGAAGCATTGGTTTAATTTCGATGTTGGCCAGAAAAATTAGGAAAAATTTCTAAGTTCCTATGTCACGCCAACTGATCTTTAGCATCCACTTGAACAGAAAGTAGGGATCTTTGTTTAACTCGGCCCAGACAATCACAAAGGCCAACCTCCCGTCTATACAATCCATCTACCAGGCTCGCTGTCAAGGAAAGGCTGCCAGCATTCTCAAAAATCCATCACACCCTGGCAATGTTTTTCTACAACCTCGACCACTGGGGAGAAGGTACAGAAGCCTGAACACACACATCAGCCAGTTTCAAAATAGTTTCTACCCTACTATTGTTAGAATACTGAATGGACTCATAAATGCTTAACATTCGCCTGGACCTGTGTTTTTGTTTTTGCCACTGTTTATCTATTACTTACTTATCTATGCTACTTAACTCTGTGATCTGCCTGTATTGCTCGGAAGTCAAAGCTTTTCACCGTGCCTTGGTACATGTGACAATAAATTCAATTCAAATTCAAATTAACACCTTATATGAAGATAATGCCGAAACTCTACATATCTACACTGAAGTAGATTCAAATGCACTCTCAAGTCCTTTAAATAGAATACTTAGGCTCAATTTACTATAGGGAAACTCACTGACAGAAATGAAACATATTTCTTACTGGTTTTCAATGACTGTTCCAGCCAAATGTTCAAATGTAATGAGGGTGCCTACACTTAGAATCAATTCTAGATAATGGTTAAATCTGTTTGATTTGGATTACTTTTTAAAGGAGCAATTTTGATTGAATAATTTCAAGTTATGGACCTAGAGATGTCTCTGTATTCAATCTCATTACTGCATAGTAAATATTCAAGATTTATATGAATTGTATACATATAATGTCTGGGAAGAACATAACTGAATCAACAAGCTTGTTCATGCTTTGATTCCATGGATCCTATATTGAATTACAGGAAAAAAAAATGAACAGAAATTAAATTCCAGACAGTAAACACTTGAAATCTTTTCAATATAGTTGCCATTAAATACACAAATTTAAACCATTTAAGGTACTAAATACATGGTACAAGGTCTAATAACAAGTTATTTTTCCATGACACTAGTCAACTAATTTGGGAATATTTATATATAAGCATACTATTGAGGTAAGTATCTGCTAAAATTCATTAATGATACCAGTAATAGGACACTAGTTACCAGTTAAGCACACTAGATGATTTGGGCGGCACGGTGGCACAGTGGTTAGCACTGCTGCCTCACAGCGCCAGAGACCAGGGTTCAATTCCCGTCTCAGGCAACTCTCTGTTTGGAGTTTGCACATTCTCCCTGTGTCTGCGTGGGTTTCCTTCGGGTGCTCCGGTTTCCTCCCACAATCCAAAAATGTGCAGGTGAGGTGAATTGGCCAGGCTAAATTGACTGCAGTGTTAGGTGAAGGGGTAAATGTAGGGGAATGGGTCTGGGTGGGTTGCGCTTCAGCGGGTCGGTGTGGACTTGTTGGGCCGAAGGGCCTGTTTCCACACTGTAAGTAATCTAATCTAATCTAATCTAATCTAATCTAATCTAATCTAAGAACTGACTAGGTAAAATAGGCATGAAGTGAGTCACTTTAGTCAACCCAAATCAACCAAATACACATGCATGAAAAATTGAAGTTATCAACATAACTATCATGGGTGAAGATTGTTAACTTATGCCATTTTGTGACAGAAGTGAGAAAAGCTCAATTCGGTCATGAACATTTTGTTGCAGAATGAAGTTCAAGCTGGTGATAAAGAAAAAGCCTAAACAATCAACATTGGTAAATTACAAATTCAACATTAAATATATTAGTGAAGAATATCTACGATTACTGCTGCTGGGTACCACAAAGGATGTTAAATCATATACAATTTAGACAAAAGTAATAGTGTAGATGTTGGAAATCTGAAGTAAGAAAAGAAAATGACAGATGTAATTAGGAGATCTGGAAGGGGAATGACTTAACACTTCAGATCAACCAACATACATTGTCAGAATGCCATACATTATTTATCTTACCCTTAGGTCAATTATTCGATTATCAAGTCTTGTATCTTGGTTGACAGTAGCCCTTCCTTCCTAAGTAGGAAACAAATATTAAGAATATGAATGAGGGGTTAAATAACGATAGTCATTGCACCTTGACTGCAAATATTTGTCCTTGTTACTTATTGATCTATTAAACACATTCTGACCTGACTGCAGAGATTAAGGATTGCAGAGTATTTCTTCATTTCCCTCCCCTCCCCAATCCTAGTGCTTGTTCTAACTCAACAACCTAACTAATTAAAAATAAAATGTGAAAAACTGGCTTGTGATAATGGAAGACGCTGACCTAAGCTGACCTAATGGAAACCTTTTAATGGGAACCTTATTCATTAAAATAAATAAGTTATCAGCCTGTTACAATCAGTAAACTCAAATGGTTATCTAAAGGTGCGTTAAAACATTAACAATTACAGATGAGGAACCACAAGTGGAGGAAGCAGTTACCACTATAAAAACACAATACACTGATAGGTTTTTAAAAATGTACAACTCCAACATAAAGTGCAACTATATACTATTTTTAGCTACTTCTAATGTTGACCTCACAAGACTGTAACCATCTGCTAACAGTTTGATCAAGTTTCCCCCTTTAACCACCTGCACCGTTAGACATGTTGTCCCAAAGGATTTTATTTTTGACTTTTGTAAATCATGTCACTTAGCCATCACAGATAGTAGAATGAAGTCTTAACGTCAACCACAGTTTATTTGTTTATGCACAGTATTCTTGCTTATTTTTATTACCTAACACAGAAATGTTCTATACTATGTAACAGTCAAAATATGATCAAAAATAATTTAAAAAATAAAAACAAATCAATTTTTAATTATTGTATTTTGATTAGCAATAATTGATTCCTTCATCAATTTATAATTTTTGGATTTTTTAAATTGCATTTTGATTAGCAGTACTTAATTCATTATTTATTAATTTGCAATTTAAGCATTGCTTGTCAAAATATTTTTGCATTAATATATAACAATTGACTCTTCAATTGATTTTCATCTATTAAGTTCGCAATGTGAAGCATCATTACATTGAAGTATTCCTGCAATTGTCACTTTAACGTCAACAGAAATTTCACAAAATAAAAACCAACATTTCATTCGATAAGGAATAATGGTCACAAACTATTATGACTTTGCTCACAGCAAATTTAGTGGTGAAATTTATGTTGTTCCAAATGGCCAATTGTGGATTCCACATATTTTAATTTGCTTCACAAGCATCTACTATTAGAAAACCACAGTTAATAAAATAACTGTTAATCTAGATAAGAACAGGCAGTTAAATCACCAGAGTGCAACCTTCAAATGTGATTATCACTTTACATAATTTATTGGATGTGGATGGCAAATTTAGATTAAACCATTCATAACTATTGGCTGACATACAATTTTTAGTAATGCTTCTAAAAGAGCTAGTTTGTGGGTTTCCGACAATTCCCCTAAGCCTCACACATAGTTACTTTCATAGATTCATGCTCAATAACAGCTTTTGCTTAAACAATCAACATTTCAATGACTACACAAACGTTAGAAAAAGACAACTGCTATAATGTTCATTCAAGCTGATATCCTTACACATATTATTCTAAAATAAAAATTATATTACAGACAAAAGTACATGGTTTAGTGAAATATATTGTGGGAAGTACTTTCTTCTATTGTAATTTATTTGCAAATTACCAAGGATCTCTGATCCATTTAGGAGGAATTATAGTTCACATTTTCACAGGCTGCAACAAGAAGTTTTCACATTTTAGGTAGAGTTGGAATCTGATACACATTCAGCTGATTTGATCCATGGGCTCAGGTTGAGATTTTGTGCTACAAAAGGTTGAGGGATACGGAGAAAATCAAATCATTTCATCACAAGATATCCAATTAAGTTCCTAATTTAGTTGCACTTCTGTATTGCTAATATACTAGGTTCAGAATATATATGTACTTCCACTATTCCACTGGTCTACTAGCGGACCTCAACCAATCCTATCTCAGGATCTGTACTAGATGTGACATGTTGTATTCCTGCAAATGGGTAAAAAAAACAGAATGGAATGCTTCTCCTTTCAGGTCGTTTGGAACAAGATCAAACTTTACTTGAAGTAAACACTGCCAATACTGTGGATGGTTCTTAGACTGACTATTATTAGAAATGTAACCATTGTTTCTACAAGGGTACAAAACACATCAAGTCTTTCATACATGTAGAAATAACTACATGATACTTTAAATACAATGGAATTATAAAATAAAACCTAGGCTGTCTCTCTAAATGTTTAGAGAAGGATTATCCACGTAAAAGCAGTTTGCTGTTCATGTAAGGTTTCATCAAGAGACATTTCTGTAATTTCTAACATTCTTAATTCAAACACAAATTATGGCCAAATTTTTTCTGTCCATTCAGCACTATATCTGAAACAGTAGTGCTGCAGATACCAAAACATAATGCAAATAAATTTTACTGCACTTATTTAGATTATCTATAATGAATTTATCAATTGTTAACTGAAAATGTGTTGCTGGAAAAGCGCAGTAGGTCAGGCAGCATCCAAGGAACAGGAGAATCGACGTTTCGGGCATAAGCCCTTCTTCAGGATGCTGCCTGACCTGCTGCGCTTTTCCAGCAACACATTTTCAGCTCTGATCTCCAGCATCTGCAGTCCTCACTTTCTCCTTTATCAATTGTTAGTCTACTAAGCAAAAGTATATGCTTTCGAGATTTGAACTTATAAAACTAAAATTGCAATATGATGTTGAGCCAATATGTCAGCACAATTTCAGATTTTCCAGACAATACAACAGAATCAGTTCCAATTAGGGAAAGGCTCAGTGGAAGTCAAATCTGAGCCTAAGTTTATTCATAGGAAGAACCAGACTCATGATTAAGAGTGCCACAAAACTCTTGTGGCATTAATGACCAATCGACTGATCATGGGTATGAATGGAATTAAATAGAAAAACACCTGAAAATTAAGTCAGTAAACAGTTATCTGTCAAGAGAAAGCAATGGCAACATGTCCATCCATAATCTGACATCAGTAACACTTTTACATCTATTTATTAGAGATTCATTTGTATAGGTGTTTACTTCATTTAGGCGAAAGTGGGTACTGCAGATACTGGCGATTAGAGTCAAGATTAGAGTAGTGCTGGAAAAGCAGAACAGGTGAGGCAGCATCCGAGGAGCAGGAAAATCGACGTTTGGGGCAAAAACCCTTCATCAGTCCTTCATTTGTTTAATCAAATCTGCCCTCTGTACAGGTTAATTGAGATCAAATATATTTGGAAGTGATAATCGACTGCTTATAGAAATCATTGGGGGTGGGGGGGGGGATTAACCTGGTAGCATCCAAATAAGGAAAGGAATAAAAATAATTAAGCTTGGACAATTACACAAAAGTCAGGGTGTGCAAAAGAAGTAAAATATAGCACTGAAATGCTCAATGAAATTTGGATTATATTATTTACCTCATCACCTGCTTCAGGACGCATTGCATCCTCGAGCTGCAAAGGCAGCCGTGGTTCAGCTGCACTGATAACATAGATCTGAAAACAAATGACAGCATAAATAGTAAGATAGTAACAACATAATAACAGAAAGTACAGAAATATCTTTAAGGACACGGTTTCCATCTAAAAATGTTTCCTCAAATGCTACTGAAACTGATTTTGCATAATAAATATGTATATTAACCTCTAACTGAATATTGCTGATTGCAAATTACTTAGTGCTGAACAATGCTAAGGTTTAAAAGAAAGCACAGAAAATAAAACTGGGAACGTTGGCTTTATGTGAAGCATGCTAGCCAGAAGTTGAGTTAAAATCTCATATGTATAAAACATAATAGGCAGAGAAATATAATGTAGTAATTCAGGGTTTCATGGAAACCAACTTGCAAAAGGTCCTCTTTATGCACAGCTAAAAGTCAAAGATATAACTATAAGTTGAAATGGTACGCTCCAAAAATGTGAATTTATTTTACTCTTTTAGGGATATGTAGCTGAATGGAATTATTAGATTTTATTCTACTTTCAGCGCATATTTTCCAACTTAAACACACAGACTTACTCTTTCGATGTGGAGTTCAACATCTTGTTGGGAACAGCTCTCTATCTTTTGTTCCACCTTCCTCACTATACCTTCCACGTCCACTATACTCTCTTTACTGATGCTACGTAAAAAAAAAAGTCAGTACTTATGATCCATAATTCCACACCATATAACAAATGTATCTAAGTATAACCTCACTGTGCAATAGCAAAACATTTAAGTTAATTTCGATCAGGCACAACACATGCCAAAAGAAATCTAACAATATGGTTCAAATCTTTCTGTCATTTATGGTGTGCTCAACCTGTGGAAAGGCATTGATTGAATTGCTCCACTTGTACCAGCTCTTACAAAACTGGATCTTATTTCCTGCGCTTTCTGAAAATGTTGGAGCTTATTACATTGTTTACAAATACTAATGGCATAATACATGCACACAGAAGAGTTAGTTATGTTTCCAAAAAAAAAGCTTTTCTTTTGTATTATCAAAATGCTGACTACCACTTTCTCAGGTTTGTTTTGTTTAGATTTCAATAGTTTTTACCTTGCTGATATAATTTCAGATGTGTCCTTGTTCAACTATGCATTTCTGAATCGGAATTACAAGATCACATCTGCACTGCACCTGAAACGTTCAAAATCTGAACTCCTTTGGGCTTTATTCTCTGTTGTGATCCAGTGAGATTACTGGATTTACTCTGAATTTATTTATCAGTGTCATAGTGCAGTGAAATAGATACATCGGTCAAGGCAAAAATGCAAATTCCATCATGGCAATTGAAATTATCTAAAACAATCAACAACATTCTAAACGTAGTCAATTTGTCCCATCTCCCAAGGTTAACAGATTCCTAAAGAAAATATTAATCAGTTTTAGCTTGGATCATATCCCATTGTGCACCAAATGCCACTGAAACTTTTGAGATATACTGCTTAGTCATAGAGTCATAGAGATGTACAGCATGGAAATAGACCCTTCAGTCCAACCCGTCCATGCTGATCAGATATCCCAACCCAAACTAGTCCCACCTGACAGCACCCGGCCCATATCCCTCCAAACCTTTCCTATTCATATACCAATCCAAATGCCTTTTAAATGTTGTAATTGTACTAGCCTCCACCACTTCCTCTGGCAGCTCGAGTTGCCCCTTAGGTCTCTTTTATATCTTTCCCCTCTCACCCTAAACCTATGCCCTCTAGTTTTGGATAGGAAGGAGACCAGAACTGCACACAATACTTCAAAAGTGGCCTAACCAATGTCCTGTACATTCGCACCATGACCTCCCAATTCCTATACTCAATGGTCTGACCAATGAAGGAAAGCATTCCAAACACCTTCTTTACTATCCTATCTACCTGTGACTCCACCTTCAAGGAGTTATGAACCTGCACTCCAAGATATCTTTGTTCAGCAACACACCCTAGGATCTTACCATTAAGTGTATAAGGTCTGCTAAGATTTGCTCTCCCAAAATGCATTTATCTGAATTAAACTCCAGCTGCCACTTCTCAGCCCATTGGCCCATCTGAACAATATCCTGTTGTAATCTGAGATAACCTTCTTTACTGATCCACTACACCTCCAGTTTTGGTGTCATCTGCAAACTTACTAACTATACCTCTTCTGCTCACATCCAAATCATTTATATAAATGACAAAAAGTTGTGGACCCAGCACCGATTCTTGTGGCACTCCACTGGTCACAGGCCTCCAGTCTGAAAAACAACCCTCCACCACCACCCTCTGTCTTCTACCTTTGAGCCAGTTCTGTATCCAAATGGCTAGTTCTCCCTGTATTCCATGAGATCTAACCTTGCTCACCAGTCTCCCACGGGGAACCTTGTCGAACGCCTTACTGAAATGATATAGATCATGTCCACCACTTTGCCCTCATCAATCCTCTTTGTTACTTTTTTCAAAAAACTCAATCAAGTGAGACATAATTTCCCACGCGCAAAGCCAATGTTGTTGACTATCCCTAATCAGTCCTAGCCTTTCCAAATACGTGCAAATCCTGTCCCTCTAAAAACCTGCCCATCACCAACATCAGGCTCACCAGTCTATAGTTTTCTGGTTTGTCCTAACTACCTTTCTTGAATAATGGTACCATGTTAGCCAACCTCCAGTCTTCTGGCACCTCACCTGTGACTATTGATAATACAAATATCTCAGCTAGAGGCCCAGCAATCACCTCCCCAACTTCCCACAGAATTCTAGGTTACACCTGATCTGGTCCTGGGGATTTATCCACCTTCATGCATTTCAAGACATCCAGCACTTCCTACTCTGTAGTATGGACATTTTTCAAGATGTCACCATCTATTTCCCCACACTCTATATTTTCCACATCCTTCTCCACAGTAAACACTGATGCAAAATACTCATTTAGTATTATCCCATTTCCTGCGGCTCCATGCAAAGGCTGCCTAGTTACCCTTTTGTCCTTAATGTATTTGTAAAAACCCTTTGGATTCTCTTTAACCATATTTGCAAAAGCTATCTCATGTCTCCTTTTTGCCCTCCTGATTTCCCCCTTAAGTATACTCCTCCTGCCTTTATAAATTGAATAAATTTAACTACATTTGTGAAAAAAAAGATACCATGTGCTAATAACCATCTTTCGAGACAAGAAGGAATTTCTTTTCTCATACAGTAGTGAATCTAGAATACGGAAGTCTTGCCCACATGTGCTATTCAGGTTGGGTTGTTAAGTATATTCAAGGCTGAGATAGAGAGATTTTTAATCAATAAGAGAATCAAGGATTGTGATGGTAAGGGTGGAAAGTGGAATTCAAGATTATCAGATCAGTCATGAATAGTGGAATAGATTTGATGGACTGAATGATCTATTACTGTTCCCATGCCTTATAGTATCCTCAAGAAAACATTTCTGTCCATCTGTCTTAAAAGTACTGTTCCCTATTTTTATTCCACACAAAAACATAATCATATCTGTTTCAATAAGATCACCTTTCATTCTTCTTGGGTACTCTCTTGATTATAATATCATCAGGTTCCATTTAAAAAGACAAAAAAACCAAGAACTTTATGTTGAATTTGGAACAGTTTAACATCATTTGCTACAGTTTTCTGCCTTTGGCTATTTACCCTAAGGTAAATAAATATTACTATTAAGCAAAACATAGTGAGCTACTCACATGAATATACAATAGTATTAAGGCCAAAGGAAAATTTCAAGTTCTATAGCATGTGACTTCTTTCACGTTGTGCATAAAGCAACAAATTTCAGGTCATGGAGACGTTGGCACACTAACGGACTGTCTTTTTAATTACGAAGTTGAAGTTATTGGGAGGAGACACAAATTATAACAATCTGAATTATCACATAGAAGCTGTGCACTTTGCAGCTGGTGCCCAGTAAAACTAAATTAAACTTAAAATCGGGCACCATTAATTGCCAGGTGTTTGATTTCTACCTTATTGAAAATGGCTTCTAAGCACACAGAACATTGTGACTAAAATCTGTGCATGCTTCAATTACTATTCAGAAATCACACACATTTAGAAAATAAACTAATGAAATTTTAAACTTGATGTTGCCCCAGCTCTGTGATTACACTCTGCCTTCCCATTCTTTTTATGACCACGGAGGAGAACAATTATTACTGATGTGCTATTTTCCTTCGAGAGAAACATGCTAAAATGATTCCTAGGAACAGATAAAGTTTTTACAATTAGAAAGCACTGATTTTCTTTACATCTGACATACACACTAAATTGGAAAATAGGGGAAGCAAGGAAAAGCTTGCAAACCGAGAACACAAGCAGGCTGCATTCAAGGCTGAGACATGGATTTATAATTAAAATTTGTTTCATTTACTGACAGGAACCAATAAAATTACAGTATTACAAATGTTCTATTGCTTTAACAATGGCACTGGTGCAAGTACACTCATGTAGCTGCAAAATAGTGTAGTTTTAAGTAAAACGTAACTGATCCTATTTCAATTGATTTCGCAGTAAAGGCTGAAGGTAGCAATCTTCATTTGTGCTTGCCTATTTAAAAAATATAGCTTTTGATTATCCACGGACAATGAATAGATCAAATACGAGCTTTGTCCATGTACAATTTTGTTTCTTATAAAAAAAATCAGAGTTTCACCAATTCACAATATGTTTTAGCAGAATACATGCTTATAAAAAAATGAAACGAGCCATTAAATGATATGATCACAGGTGATGACAATACTGGATACAAAAATAAAACCTGACTTGATAGCCCATACACAGCAAACTTGGTTTAACAGGCACCTGATAAACCAGCACTCTTGATAAACTGGCAAAAATTAAATACCTGAAATCCCCAATGTTTAGTGTATTATTGCGATCGCCGAGTAGCCAGCTGATGATGCCAGTGAGAGAAGGCTCTCTGCTGATTCGTTTTATTTAAGGCAAAGTTACATTGTTATTTAGGTGATTTCTGCTGTAAATAAGGATGTTGCCATGTTTGGAGGATTTGAGCTACAGGGAGAGGTTGAATAGGCTGAGGCTGTTTTCCTGGAGCGTCGGAGACTGAGGGGTTACCTTACAGAGGTTTATAAAATCATGAGGGGCATGGATAGGACATTTAGACAAAATCTTTTCCCTGGGGTGGGGGGAGTCCAGAACTAGATGGCATAGGTTTAGGGTGAGAAGGGAAGATATAGAAGAGACCTAAGGGGCAATTTTTTCACGCAGAGGGTAGCACGTGTATGGAATGAGCTGCCAGAGGAAGTGGTGGAGTACAATTGCAACATTTAAAAGGCATTTGGATGAGTATATGAATAAGAAGGGTTGGAGGGATATGGGCCAGATGCTAGTAGGTGGGACTAGATTGGGTTGGGATATCTGGTCGGCATGGTCGAGTTGGACCGAAGGGTCTGTTCCCGTGCTGTACAACTCTTTGACTCTAAAGTAGAACAGCAGTGTGTATATCCCTGCATTATGTTTCTATTAATTACTGTGTGTTCTTATAGTGGTTATGTGGACCTCTTGGTCCCATAGGGGTCAGTCAATAATAACTTTGCTGTATTTAATTTTTGAATTGGTCATTCACTGAAACATATTTAAGAGATGGCAACTAATTTTAAACAAAAAAAACACAACTTTGTTACACAAAAGAAAAACAAGTCAGATGATATAGATCTAGAAGATGGTCTAGAAATAAAAACTTAACATAAACATTAAAACAACATTTCAACCTGTTAAGTCACAGCACCCAATTCAAAAACTCAATCCCACCAGAAAGTAAATTCTGCCCATCTAAACTCTGAGGTTTTAGAAACATAGAAGACAGAAATAGGAGGAGGCCATTCAGCCCGATGAGCCTGCTCCGCCATTCATCATGACCACGATTGATCATCTAACTCAATAGCCTAATTATGCTTTCCTCCCATAACCTTTTAACCCATTCGTCCCAAGTGCTATATCTCGCCACCTCTTGAATACATTCAATGTTTTGGCATCAACTACCTCCTGTGGTAATGAATTCCACAGGCTCACCACTCTTTGGGTGAAGAAATGTCTCCTTATATCTGTCTTGAATGGTCCAGCCCGAATGCTCAGACTGGTTCTGGACGCACCTACCATTGGGAACATCCTCCCTGCATCTATCCTGTCTAGTCCTGTTAGAATTTTGCAAGTCTCTATGGGATCCCCCCTCACTCGTCTGAACTCCAGCGAAAACAATCCGTCTCTAGTCAATCTCTCCTTATTCGTCAAACCAGCAACCCCTGAAATCAGTCTGGTAAACGTCCACTGCACACTCTCAAGAGCAAGAGCATTCCTCCTCAGAAAAGAAGACCAAGACTGCACACAAGCTTCTAGGTGTGGCCTCACCAAGACCCTATATTACTGCAGCACACATCCCTGCTCCTGCACTTGAAACCTCTCACGAGAACAGAACCCTGTGGCACTCCATTAGTTACTACCTGCCAATTTGAAAAGGACCCATTAATTCCTCCTATTTCTTTCCTCTCTGCCGACCAGTTTTTTGTCTATCTCAATATACACCCCTCAATCCCATGATCGTTAATCTTACACAATAATCTCTTATGCGGGACTTTGTCAAACACTTTCTGAAAGTCCAAAAATACCACATTGACTGGCTCCCCTTCATCAATTCTACTAGTTACACCTTCATAGGATTCCAATAGATTTGTCAAGCATGATTTCCCCTCCATAAATCCATTCTGACTTTGTCTGATCCTGCCATTGCTTTCTAAATGCTCCACTTTAAAGTATTTGATAATGGATTTAAGAATTTTGCCAATACAGATGTTAGGCTTACTGGTCTATAATTCTCTGTAATGGACATGATAAATATATAGGACAGTCCTTCCTTAGATGGTGTGGGAATTGAACCCATGCTGCTCTTCATTACAAATCAGCCGTCCAGCCAACTGGGCTAACCAACCCTATAGTATAAACATCCTATCCATTAACACTACACAGACCAGGTAGGAGTCTGCTCTGCCATTCAATGAGATCCTGGCTGATCTGATCACCCTGAACTCCACTTTCCTGCCTTTTCCCTGAAACACTTGATTCCCTTACTGATTAGAAAATCAGTCTATCCCAGCTTTGAATATACTTAATGAGCCAGTCTGAGCAGCCCTCTGTGGTAAAGATTCAGGTGGCTCAAGTCACAAGCCTTCATAAGCAAATTATGGATCTGGGTCACTGTTGCAGAATGACATTCTGATATTTGAAGAAACCCTCACAGATCTGATTAAAATTTCTCTGTCTTCCATTTGAAAATTCAACTTCCAAAAATGACAAGTATATATAACTTTCATCACACCTCCCCACCAAAGAAAGAAAAGATAAGAAATGTATCTATTTTCGATCAAATAGTTCTTTTAGCACAACTTTTATGTTAACAGTAGCAATATACTAAACACAATAATTTTCATAAAAAATCAGATACACAAGTGCATTTTGATCACAGCATTCGGTTTCTTTCAGATTTGCTTTTGACAACATCCACTATTACATTGTTCTTGCCTGTCACACAAATGATTTTTAAATGGCGTGGCTGCAATATTAAACATTAACAAAACAGTCCAAGTTCTTGTCCCAAAATGTCTCCAAAAAAATTAACAAACTTAAGCAATCTCTTCCGAGTTATTGAATTTGTAAATTATGAATTGATGTCGAGCTAACACAAGGCTCAACTGGTCTTTTAGTAGTAATGAGTATTCCTGTTGACAAGAATGCAGTTTAAGCAACTCCATAATATCCAATCTGGTTACTGGAAGATCAACTCTTCAATTTCTAATTCATATTTGTTCTCCATTTGTACTGATATTTTTATTTTACTTCTGATTTATTTTGTTTTAGTAAGCACGTTTTTCTATCATAATTGCCATATTTCTTAAACACGACACCTCCCCTCATTTTCCACCGGCCTGGAGTACTTGCTACATAATTTACATCACTGAGTTTCATTTTGATTTAACAATGTCCAATGAACCTTGATGGTAATGGTTCTCAATTATCACCAACAACAACAAAATTTTAAGCTTTGGCCTTTCTCCTGCTCCAGTTTAATTGTTTGTTAGGCTTAGTTGAAACATGTTTTAGCTAACTCTCACAATTTCTGAAACATCAGCTGTCAATGTGATCACTGAGCTTTGGTTCTTAAATTTATCCTTAGTTTATTTAGTGTGCTGCCTCACCTCATGTCCATATATCAATTCAAGAGGACTGAATCTGGTGGACCCATTAAGAAAATCACTAATGATAAACATCAATGAGGGTATTTCTTTATGCCAATTTTTAGTCTGCTCCTGACAATAAGCTCTAATCATGGCCTTTAAACTCTGATTCAATGTTTCTCTTGGTCCTTGAGGATAAAAGTGAGTTTAATGAAGAAAATAACATGATAGATGGTAACACAGCACTTTTGCATCATATTTGTCATAAACATTGTCAAAAACTTAAGTATTGGAAATGATGGACATCCATTCCTCCATATTACAGTATATTAAGTCTTGCCTATCATGCATTTCTCCTTATCACTGCAGTGCTTGGCATTACAGAATCTGTCCATTTCTGAAAAGACAGATGTTGCTGAAGCTTTTCATCTTGCAGTCAACAAGGCAAGCATTTGAATGCCAAATTTCAAAATATTATAAAAGTAATTTATTGGCAAGGCCCCAGGTCATTGAATCATTAAGATGTACAGCATGCCAACACATCCTTCGGTCCAACTTGTTCATGCTGACCAGATATCTCAACTCAATCTAGTGCCACCTGGCAGCACCCGGCTCATATCCTTGCAAACCTTTTCTATTCATATACCCATCCTTTTAAATGTTGCAACTGTACCAGCCTCCACCATTTCCTCTGGCAGATCATTCCATACATGTACCACCATCTGCATGAAAAAGTTGCCTCTTAGGTCCCTTTCCTATCTTTCCCCTCTCACCCTAAACCTATGCCCTCTAGTTCTGGACTCCCCGGCCCCAGGGAAAAGACTTTGTCTATTTATCCTATCCATACCCCTCATGATTTTATAACCTCTATAAGGTCACCCCTCAGCCTCTGATGCTCCAGGGAAAACAACCCCAGCCTATTCAACCTCTCCCTGTAGCTCAAACCCTCCAACACTGGCAACATCCTTGTAAATCTTTTCTGAACCCTTTCAAGTTTCATAACATCTTTCCGATAAGAAGGAAACCAGAATTGCACGCAATATTCCAACAGTGGCCTAACCAATGCCCTGTACAGTCGCAGCATGACCTCCCAACTCCTGTATTCAATATTCTGACCAATAAAAGAAAGCATACTAAACGCCTTCTTCACTATCCTATCAAACTGCGATTCCACTTTCAAGGAGCTATGAACCTGCACTCCAAGGTCTCTGTGTTCAGCAACACTCCCTAGGACCTTACCATTAAGTGTATAAGTCCTGCTAAGATTTGCTTTCCCAAAATGCAGCACCTTGCATTTATCTAAATTAAACTCCATCTGCCACTTCTTAGTCCATTGGCCCATCTGATCAAGATCCTGTTGTAATCTGAGGTAACCTTCTTTACTGCCCACTACACCTTCAATTTTGGTGTCATCTGCAAACTTACTAACTATACCTCTTATGCTTGCATCCAAATCATTTATATAAATGACAAAAAGTAGTGGACCCATCACCGATCCTTGTGGCACTCCAATGGTCACAGGCCTCCAGTCTGAAAAACAACCCTCCACCACTACCCTCTGTCTTCTACCTTTGAGGCAGTTCTGTATCCAAATAGCTAGTTGTCCCTGTATTCCATAATGCCATGTTGACTATCCCTAATCAGTCCTTGCCTTTCCAAATACATGTACATCCTGTCCCTCAGGATTCCCTCCAACGACTTGCTCACCACCGACATCAGGCTCACTCATCTATAGTTCTCTTGTTTGTCCTTACCACCCTTCTTAAACAGTGGCACCATGTTAGCCAACCTCCAGTCTTCCGGCACCTCACCTGCGACTATCGATAATGCAAATATCTCAGTAAGAGGCTAGGCAGTCACTTCCCTAGCTTCCCACAGAGTTATAGGGTTCACCTGATCAGGTCCTGAGGATTTATCCACTGTTATGCGTTTCAAGACATCCAGCACTTCTTCCTCTGTAATATGGACACTTTTCAAGATGTCTCCATCTGTTTCCCCACATTCTACATCTTCCATGTCCTTTTCCACAGTAAATACTGATGCAAAATACTCATTCTAATATCTTCCCCATCTCCTGCGGCTTCTCACAAAGGCTGCCTTGCTGATCTTTGAGCGACTCTATTCTCTCTCCGGTTACCCTTTTGTCCTTAATGTATTTGTCCCTTTGGATTCTCCTTAACTCTGTTTGCCAAAGCTATCTCATGTCCCTTTTTTGCCCTCCTGATTTCTCTCAAGTATACCCGTACTGCCTTTATACTCTTCTAAGGATTCACTTGATCTATCCTGTCTATACCTGACATATGCTTCCTTCTTTTTCTTAACCAAACCCTCAATTTCTTTAGTCATCCAGCATTCCCTATACCTACCAGCCTTTCCTTTCACCCTAACAGGAATATACTATCTCTGGACTCTCATTCTCTCATTCCTGAAGGCTTTCCATTTTCCAGCTGTCCCTTTACCTGCGAACATCTGTGTCCAATCAGCTTTTGAAAGTCCTCGCCTAATACCGTCAAAATTGGCCTTCCACCAATTTAGAACTTCAATTTTTAGATCTGGTCTACCCTTTTCCATCACTATTTAAAAACTAATAGAATTATGATTGCTGGCCCCAAAGTGCTTCCCCACTGACTCCTCAGTCACCCGCCCTGCTTTATTTCCCAAGAGTTGGTCAAGTTTTGCACATTCTCTATTAGGTACATCCACATACTGAATCAGAAAATTTTCTTGTACACACTTAACAAATTCCTCTCCATCTAAACCCTTAACATGACAGCAGTCCCAGTCTATGTTTGGAAAGTAAAAATCCCCTACCATAACCACCGTATTATTCTTACAGATAGCTGAGGTCTCCTTACAAATTTGTTTCTCAATTTCCCAATAAGGTCATCATCCTTTTCTTATTTCTCAGTTCTACACAAATAACTTCCTTGGATGTATTTCCGGGAATATCCTCCCTCAGTACAACTGTAATGCTATCGCTTATCAAAAACGCCACTCCCCCTCCTCTCTTGCCTCCCTTTCTGTCCTTCCTGTAGCATCTGTATCCTGGAACATTAAGCTGCCAGTCCTGCCCATCCCTGAGCCATGTTTCTGTAATTACTATGATATCCCGGTCCCATGTTCCTAATTATGCCCTGAGTTCATCTGTCTTCCCTTTTAGGCCTCTTGCATTGAAATAAATGCAGTTTAATTTATCAGTCCTACCTTATTCTCTGCTTTGTCCCTGCCTGCTTGACTTGCCTTTGTTCTCAACTGTACTAGTCTCAGATTGAAATCTTTTCTCACTATCTCCCTGGGTCCCACCCCCCCACTTTACTAGTTTGAATCCTCCCGAGCAGCTCTAGCAAATCTCCCTGCCAGTATATTAGTCTCCATCCAATTTACATGCAATCCGCCCTTCTTGTACAGGTCACTTCTACCCCAAAAAAGCTTCCAATGATCCAAATATGTGAATCCTTCTCCCATACACCAGCTCTTCAGCCATGCAGTCATCTGCTTTATCCTCTTATTCCTGCCCTCACTAGCTCATAGCACCGGGAGTAATCCAGGTATTACTACTCTCGAAGACCTCCTTTTTAAATTCCTGCCCAACTCTCTGTAATCCCCCTTCAGAATTTTCCCTTCCTATATTGTTGGTTCCAATGTGTACAATGACCTCCTGCTGGCCCCTCTCCCCCTTCGGAACATTCTGCACCCTCTCGGAGACATCATTGATCCTGGCACCAGGAAAGCAACACACTATTCTGATTTTTCGCTGCTGGCCACAGAAACTTCTGTAAGTACCTTAGACTAGAGAATCCCCTAACACAATCGATCTCTTAGAACCCGACATACCTCTCATTAATTAGAGCCTTCTCAATACCAGAAACCTGGCTGTTCGTGCTACGTTCCCCTGAGAATCCATCACCCCCTACATTTTCCAAAACAGCATACTTGTTTGAAATGGGGATAGCCACAGAAGAATCCTGCACTATCGACCTACCTCTCTTACTTTTCCTGGAATTATCCCATCTATGTGACTATATCTGAGACTTTCCTCCCCTTCCTGTAACTGCCATTCATCTCATCCCCTTGTCTTGTAAATTCCTCATTGCCGCTAACTGCCTATCCAAATGCTCCATTCGATCTGTTCAGATTCGCAACCAATGGCATTTATTGCAGATGTAATCCTCAGTAACCGGCACTCTCCCTAAACTCCCACATCCGACAAGAGGAGCATATCACTCTACTAAGGGCCACTTTTGCTTCTTTCAATCTCTAACTTCTCACTATTTAAGAAATATTCTATGTACCTGTTCTTCCTATCAAAGTGGATAACTTCACATTTTTTCTCATAACACTATCTTTCATATTCTTACCAAATCACTAAACCTGTTCAAATCCTGAAAACGTTTTTAATCTTCCTTATAAATTACAACATCCATGCTCAGCTTTGTGTCATCTCCAAATGTGGAAATATCATGTTTGTTCTATACCTCCAAACTACTGATATATAATGTGAAAAGCTGAGGCTCAAGTACTGATCCTTGCACTATCTCACTAGACACCAGTCACCTAATGGTCTGCAATGCAAAAATGACCCATTTATTCTTACTCTGTTTTCTGTCTGTTAACCAATCCATAATCTATACCAGTACATTTATAAAATTATAGAACTTATGGAATATTGGAAGATGATTACCACTGCACTAACTACAGTAACAAGGGTCATAATTTTAAAGTAAAAGATAGGAGGTCTAGAGTGGATTTGAGGAAAAACGATTTCACCGCAGAGAGTGATGGGCAGCTGGAATGTGCAACCTGGGAGGGTAGTTGAGACAGGAAACCTCAGTAGCAGTAGATTTTTGACAGTACAGACTTAATGGGCCAAAGAGTCTCTCCTATACTGTATGATTCTAAAATTCTATGTGATCTCCACAGCCACCGCTTTCAACATTCTGAGATATCAGGTTCATCCCCGTAATTTCTGCAGTACAACCTTCTTACCACTACTAATTATTTTCAATTCCTTATTCTCCCTTATGAGTTGGACCTCTCCATCTGGGAGATTTCTCATTCAAAATAGACAGAAAGTAATCATTTAGCTTCTCTGCCATTTCTCTTCTTCATTATCATTCTCCTGACTCTGCATTTAATAGACCCATATTCATCTTAGTCAAACATTTCCTTTTAAGGTACTTATAAAAGACTTTACATTCAATTCTTATGTTTTTTGCTAGATTGTAGTCATATTTTATTCTTTCTTTCCTCATCAGTTCTTTGCTCCTCCTTTGTTTTATTCTTAAAACATTGCCAATCCTCAAATTTATTATGATTTCTCAAAACATTAATATTGTTTATCTGTCCACAGATGCTGCCAGACCTGCAACGCTTCTGACGACTTTCTGCTTTTGTTTCAGAAATCCAGCATCTTGCACATAATCCTTGGGATGGCTTATTTTAGGAAAGCAAATCTTAGCAGGACTTATACATTAATGGAGAAAGTGAGGACTGCAGATGCTGGAGATCAGAGCTGAAAATGTGTTGCTGGAAGTGCAGAGGAGATGACCTGGGATTCCTTGGATGCAGCCTGACCTGCTGCGTTTTTCTAGCAACACATTTTCAGCTTATACACTTAATGGTAAGGTCCTAGAGACTGTTGCTGAACAAACAGACCTTGGAGTGCAGGTTCATAGCTCCTTGAAAGTGGAGTCATAGGTAGATAGGATAGTGAAGGCAACGTTTGGTATGCTTGCTTTTATTGGTCAGAATATTGAGTACAGGAGTTGGGAGGTCATGTTGCAGCTGTACAGGACATTGGTTAGGCCACTGTTGGAATATTGCATGCAATTTTGGTCTCCTTCCTATCGGAAGGATGTTGTGAAAGTTGAAAGGGTTCAGAAAAGATTTCCAAGGATGTTGCCAGGGTTGGAGGATTTGAGCTATGGGGAGAGGCTGAACAGGCTAGGGCTGTTTTCCCTGGAGGTCGGAGGCTGAGGGGTGACCTTATAGAGGTTTACAAAATTATGAGGTGCATGGATAGGATAAACAGACAAAGTCTTTTCCCTGGGATGGGAAAACTGAGGACTGGGAAGCTTTTAAAGAGCAACAGAGGATTACTAAGAAGGAAATATGCAGAGGAAAAATGAGGTACGAAGGTAAACTGGCCAAGAATATTAAGGAGGATAGTAAAAGCTTTTTTAAGTATGTGCAAGGCAAAAAAATG
>NC_057716.1:72036190-72065453 GCF_004010195.1 Chiloscyllium plagiosum | reverse complement strand
AGAGGGATTGAGTATAGAAGCAAAGAGGTTCTTCTGCAGCTGTACAGGGCCCTGGTGAGACCACACCTGGAGTACTGTGTGCAGTTCTGGTCTCCAAATTTGAGGAAAGACATTCTGGCTATTGAGGGAGTGCAGCGTAGGTTCACAAGGTCAATTCCTGGAATGGCGGGAATTACCTTAACTGAAAGACTGGAGCGACTGGGCTTGTATACCATTGAGTTTAGAAGACTGAGAGGGGATCTGATTGAGACATATAAGATTTATGAAAGGATTGTGCATTCTGGCAGCAGGAAACATGTTTCTGCTGATGGGTGAGTGCCGAACCAGAGGACACAGCTTAAAAATACGGGGTAGACCATTGAGGACAGAGATGAAGAGAAACTTCTTCACCCAGAGAGTGGTGCCTGTGTGGAATGCTCTGCCCCAGAGGGCAGTGGAGGCCCAGTCTCTGGATTCATTTAAGAAAGAGTTGGATAGAGCTCTCAAAGATAGTGGAATCAAGGGTTATGGAGATAAGGCAGGAAGAGGATACTGATTAGGAATGATGGGCCATGATCATATTGAATGGCGGTGCAGGCTCGAAGGGCTGAATGGCCTATTCCTGCACCTATTGTTTATTGTCTATCAGAACTAGAGGGCATAGGTTTAGGGTGAGAGGGGAAAGATATAAAAGGGACCTAAGGGGCAACTTTTTCACACAGATGGTGGTACATGTATGGAATGAGCTGCCAGAGGAAGTGGTGGAGACTGGTACAATTGCAACATTTAAAAGGCATTTGGATGGGTATATGAATAGGAAGGGTTTGGAGGGATATGGGCTGGGTAGTGGCAGGTGGGACTAGATTGAATATCTGGTCAGCATGGACGGGTTGGACCATAGGGTCTGTTTTCATGCTGTACATCTCTATGACTCTAAGTATCCTATGAGATAGATTAAAGAGACTGGGCCTATATTCTCTTGAGTTTAGAAGGAACAGGAGTGATCTTGTTGAAGCACATATTCTTCATTCAGGACTCAACAGGATAAAGGTGGGAAGGATGTTCCTGCCGGCAGGGGGTGGTGTGGGGTGGGTGGGCAGTGGGGAACTACTAGAATTTTTAGTTGCTAAATATCACAGGATTGGTGTTGTTGAAGAAAAATGCTGTTGAGTTGAATGGCAAAGCAGGCTTGAGTGACCTGAAGAAGGGCTTATGCCCGAAACATCGATTCTCCTGTTCGCTGGATGCTGCCTGACCTGCTGCGCTTTTCCAGCAACACATTTTCAGCTCTGATCTCCAACATCTGCAGACCTCATTTTCTCCTTGAGGGACCAAATGCCCTGCTCCTGTTTCTATTTCCTGTATGTATTAATAGACACAACATGCATACTTGTCCACTGGCACCTTCCATTTGAAACTGTAATCAGACACCCATACATTAAACATATATTGTAGGCTAGCAGGGAACGCTATGAACTGAAACAGGTGCAAATGAATTTCCTGTCTCAGTCTGTTAAGCCAGACTTATCAGCTTAACAAAACAAACTGAGCCATCTGTGAAAAAGCCACACGAGAATTACAGTGAAATAATCACACATACAAGAAGTTCACAATACCCTTTAATGATCAGTGACCTATAGTCACCCTAACAAAAACATCCAACAGGATATCTAATTAAAACTCTACAACTATGCAATTGCACAATAGCTGTACATTTTTTAGAGAAATCTCTAAAATCTATCTAGGAAAAGTATAAACCCACAAATAAAATTCATTAAGCTTTGAATACTTTATTTACAAGTTATTTTGAAAATTATTTTCGATTTTAACACAATATTTTAAAAAATTCGAGAATGTTTCATTATTTGATTAATCAAATATTCTCCACGAGTCACCTAATCTAATACCGTTATCACAATCCTTTCCACATTCGCTTTATGAAGAAATAAATTTCCTTTTAAAATGTTATTTATTTATTCACAGGAGGAGGGTGTTGCCACCAGGCCCAGCGTTTATTGCCCATCTCCAATTATTCAGAGGGCAGTTAAGAGTCAACTACATCACTGTGGATCTGGAGTCACATGTTGGCCAGACCTGGTAATGATGGCAATTTTCTTCCCTAAAGGAACTTAGTGAACCAGATGGTTTTTTTCCAACACTCCACAATGGATTCACAGTCATCATTAGACTCTTAATTCCAGATTTTACTGATTGCAGATTACACCATCTGCCGTGGCAGGATTCGAACCCAGGTTCCCAGAACATGACCTGGATCTCTGGATTAATGGTCTAGTGATATTACCACTAGGCCATTGCCTCCCGAGTATACCTAAAGAATCATGAACTCACACCGCACAGAAAGGGGCCATTAAGACTATCATGCCTGAGCCAATTCTTTGACAGTATTGTTTAATTTTGACCCACATGATAACTTATTCAAATAAATTTCTTTATGAAGCTTCTGACTGAATCTAATTTCATGACCCTTTACACAAGTGTGTTATGGATTTTGCTTCTGTGGAAGAAATTTTGCCTTATAATAGGCGTAAAGTTGATGTGGCTAATGGTAAGGTGACGCATGCTGGGTGAAACAACAAGGAGGGGCATTCTGGAGTTAGATTTTCCTAAATCCTTGAAGGTGGCAGGGCAAGTTGCTAAGGAACTTAAAGTGAATGGGATGCTTAGATTTGTAAATAAGGAGACTGAATGCAAAAACAAGGAAGTCACGTTAAACCTTCATAAATCACTTGTTAGATCTCAGCTAGAACTCCATATATAATTCTCAGTGCCACTCTTCAGGAAGGATATTAATGTTTCGTAGAATAGGTTTACCAAGATAATGTCAAGAATGAGGGACTTCACATTATATGGAGAGATTTTGGGAATTTGTAATTTTCTCTTTAGGGGAAAAAAAAGGTAAAGAGATGGAGAACTAAAGTTTTGATAGTCTCTCCCTGCTTCTTCTGTTTCATTTGATTGCTATAAATTACTTGGCAGAACTTTTCAAAGTTATAAAGAGTCTAATACTTCTTTCCCATTTTTCCCAAGAATCCTGGAGTACAAACTGTGATGATGTTTATACATTAAATCAAATGATATCCTTTCTTTTGAGCACTGACCTCTAATATCAGTTCTACTGTTTCTGAAATCCTCAAACTCACTTCAGATTTGCAATTACCAACAACGTACTTCTTGACTTTCTTTCTTGTTCTCTCACTCTGCACCACAAACTTTCTCTCCCACCAAGCAGCTCCAACCTCAAATTAAGTTGCTTCTAATTATATATACTGAAACAAAGGGTTTTTCAGTGCCCTTTAAGTTTCTTGTTTTCACAATTAGCCTTTCCAAACATGTTTTTTTTTTGCCAACTCTTAATATTTCCTGAATCTCTTCTTTGTTAATTGAAGTATAAATAATAAATGTGCTTCTGAGTCTTTTCTCACTGTTTCAAAACCACAGGTTGCTTATTTAAAACTGTCATTAAGCTAAAACGATTTCTCTTTGGGTCATGAGTCTTTGCATGTCACTTCCTGAAAAGGTGGTGGAAACAGAGTCTTTGAATACTTTTAATGCTAAATGCTAATCTCATAAATAGATTCATGTTAAGAAAAAGGTTGAAAATGTTGTCAAAGGTAGGCAGAAATGTGGATTTGAGATTGCAATCAGACCAGACATGATATTATTGAATGGCAGAGCAGGATCAAGAGGCTCAGTGGCCTACACCTGAATTCTAGAATTCCCATGGTGCAGAAAGAGACTATTCAGCCCATCGAGTTTCCACCAATCCTTTGAAGAGAATCTCACACTATCCCCATAACCCTGCATTTACCATGGCTAATCAACCTAATTTACACATCTTTGGAGTATGGGAGGAAACCGGAGTACCTGGCAGAAACTCATGCAGACCTGGGGAAAACATGCAAATACCACACAGACAGTCAACTATGGCAGGAATCGAACCCAGATTCTTGGCACTGTGAGGCAGCAGTCTAACCACTTCATTTGTTCATATATTTGAAATTTCATATTTTCTTCGTATTCATTTATGCATGCCTTAGATATGATTTTACTAATTGAAATAGAACAGGAGTTGTTTACACCAAAACACAAAGTTTCCATACTTACTCTGCTTACATATCAAAACATTACAAGATTTAAGCAAAGGATGCTAACAATGGTACTTATTTGAACTATAGAATGTAAAGGGACCTAATGGAAAATATCTCCTTTCTCATAATTGTACTTCAGACAAAAGGAAGTAATTCCAAACTTACTTCGCAGCAAATTTGACCATCTGTTTGCTAACATGGTCTCCTACAGCCACAAGTCCTTGGACATTAAACTGTTGCTGACGTAGGACTAAAAAACACTGCTTCCCTGTTGAGATAAAAATAGTCCATATTGAGTGCTATATACGTCAGATCCCCTGATACACTGTTTTGCTTCTTACAACTTAGTCACACTTTTTGCTACTCATACATTATTTTTTTTTAAAGATGAAAGAAGCTTGTATAAATTGAAAAAGTAAATTAATCCAGAGGTTAAAGAGGAATATTAACCCACAAAACTTTACAGCATGAAACAACCATTTAAATTAACTTTCAGCAATTCTGTATCTTGTTATTCCTTGAAAGGTTATTTCTTGCTTTTCGGTCGCTAAAATATTTTCACTGCTAAATGAATTCACCGTTTGCTGAATACACTCTACTAAAACCACATTAAGATAAGCATTTATTAAATATGTTTACTTGAAACAATAACTCTCACTATCTGTAATTCGTTATTCAAACTATGGCTAACCAATGAAATGATGTGGAGGAGCTGGTATTGGACTGAGTGGACAAAGTTAAAAATCACACAACACCAGGTTATAGTCCAACAGGTTTATTTGGAACCACTAGCTTTCAGAGCGCTCCAAACGCTAGTGCTTCAAAATAAACTTGTCGGACCATAACCTGGTGTTGTGTGATTTTTAACTTTATCCAATGAAAATGATCAAAAGTGAAACTAATTAATTTTTCAGCATTGAGAATTAAAGGATATGGAAATATGACAGGAAACTAGGGTTGATGCAGGAATCCAGCCATGATCTTGCTCTATGATGGCTAAAGGGCTCTACACTGTTGCTATTTCTTAAGGACTTAATTGCAACTTACAGGAAATACACAATATAAAATGACTGATAATCATCAGATTTACAATCATGCTTAGAACCTTTATATCTGACGGGCACCATTGTACACCAACACTGGATTTACTGCCATTCTCCAAATGGAGCCAATGGACTTGAGTTTAAACTCTTCTCTAAAAGTCAGCAGCTTTAACAATACAGCATAACCAATGCAATGAAGTATCACCCGGATTCTTAATTGACTTTCATTAAATCTGGATTAAATCGCTTACTTCAGTTCTCTTATATAAAATATTTCTTAAGTAGTTAATGCTGCACCACCTTTCATCTCTGCTATAAAACATACAGCAGCTTTAGTGCCTATTTTGCAAAATGATTGCACTTCAAAGGTTAAAAGAAATTGTTCTTTTTCAAAAAAAAATTGGAGCAGATAGATTTAAGAACTGTATTCCTTTTCTCTATTGTGTAGCTAGCACCTAAATAAGCCATATTCTTAATGAAAAAATATTTAGTGGAAACATTTACAATGGGAAACTTCTGCCTACAAAAGCTGCTTCCTGTTGACCAAGTATAAAGTGAAAGATGACCACATGCTGTAGGCCATTGCTCTTACCTTTGGCTCTACTGGTGTGGACTCGGGAACGGAGCCAGACCACCTGGTCAGCTTTTTCTTCTGTCAGATTTTTCACATGAACCAACACACGGTCTTTACATAAAGAATATTCTTCTGTTTAGGGTTAGCTCAGAAAATTCAACATCACTACAGTAATCAAAACATGTGCAATTTAAAACATCAAATAAAATACCCAATCTAGTTGTGTTACTGATTTCAGTTTTCAAGGTCAACAGATTTTCAATGCAGTAATTTCAGGATGAACCTCCTCATTCCAACAAAATGAGCCAAACCTCTACCAATTAGATCAACGAATTAGGTCATGAACTGTTTCTTATTTTCTTCTTTCCTGAATTAGGCACATGCTGAATCTAATACAATTTTCTTTCACACACCACCTAATTTCAGTGCCATAGATATATAACCAATCTAGGGCATTTTTGCTCTGTATGGCTCAGTACATTACAAAGTGTGATTATTGTTCCTTTTTTGCCAATTTTGGTAATAAATTGGATCTATTTGCTTGAAGAGAGCATTGGAATGTAAACTCTGTTTGGAAAATATTTAATCAAACGTTTCTCACATATAGAAGTAGGGAAAACTTGCTAATGCAGTGCAGGGCTTTTAAGTGAGGTGGCATCTGGAGTACAGTTTGTCTTCCTACTTAAGAACAAATATCATTGCATGGGAAGCAGCACAGGCTGATTCATCATATGAAATGCTTATCTCTTGAGTCAAAGTTGAACAGATGGCCTATAGCAACTGGAGTTTAGAAGTGACCTTATGAACTCAACAGATCCTGAGGGGACTTGACAGGTTGGATGCTAAGATGATGTTTTCCTTTGTGGGAGAGGCTAGAATTGGATGACAGTTTGAAAATTCGAGGAGACTTTCTTTTCTGGAGGTTCCTGTTGCTGGAACCATACTCTAGCACCATAAAAATCACATGAAGTGTATGGGATAATAACGGTGATTACAATTCCTCTGGAATTCTCTTCCCTGAAGAGCAGTGGAGGGTGGGTCTTCAAATATATTCAGGACTCAGCCTCTTCATCATCAAGAGTCAAGTGTTATGGGCACAAGCAGGAGAGTGGGGTAAAGGCTATAATCAGGTCAGCCATGATTTTATTGAATGGTGGAGTAGGTTTGAGGAGCCAAAGCACACTCTTGTTCCCAATTCTTAATGTTCTTTTGTGCAGATCCTCAGGGCTTCGAGTTTGTTTTTACATATGTCATATTGACATTCTGACTTGCTGTCTCTTCTAATGAAATCATGTCAACATTTGCAAGAACAAAATCGTAATTAACAAAAATTATATCTTTCTCCCGAAACATTGTTCACAAAGCAAAACGTAGGTATTGCAATTGGTCAACAGACCATCACTTTTCCAGGGTTTTGGAGGAAAGGAAATGTTAATCATAACTAAACTCACCCAGTTTTTCCTGTGACTGAATCAATGGAAGAATTCCATATCTGTCTTTCGCAATGTCCTAAAAGGGAAACCACACTTTGTTCACTGGAGATTTATATGTGATTAATACATTTTATTACAAGATTGCAATTTAATGCCAAAACTTCATATTTTACCACCATAGAAATCACATGAAGTGTATGAGATAATAATGGTGATTATAATTCCAAAATAATTCACAGTAAGACATGTTATAGAGTCAGAGTTATACAGCGCGGAAACAGACCCTCCGGTCCAACACACCAATGCCGACCAGATATCCTAAACTGATATAGTCCCATTTTCCAGTATTTAAAAGGGGCTTGAGGGAAAACTTTTTCACGTAGAGGATGTTGCGTGTGTGGAACACGCTGCCAGAGGATTCGGTGGAAGCAGGTTCAATTACAAAATTTAAAAGGAATTTGGATGGGTACATGAATAGGAAGGGTTTCCAGAGGTATAGGCCAAATGCTGGCAAATGGGACTAAATCAGTTTAGGATTTCTGGTCAGCAAGTACGAGTTGGACCTAAAGGTCTGTTTCTACGCTGTATAACTCTCTGACTTTAAATCTTTACCCTCTCATCTCAAAACCTATACACTCTAGTTCCGGACTCCCCTATCCTGGGTAAAAGATCTTGGCTATTCACTCTATCCATGTCCCTCATGATTTTATAAACCTCTATAAGGTCACCCCTTAGTCTCTGACGCTCCATAGAAAATAGTCCCAGCCTATTCAGTCTTTCCCTATGGGTCAAACTCTCCAATCCTGGCATCGTGCTTGTAAATTTTTTCTGAACTTTCCAAGTGTAACAACATCTTTCCTGTAACATGGAGACCAGAATTGAACACAGTATTCTAAATGTGGCCTAACCAATGTCCTGTATAGCCGCAACATGACCTCCCAACTCCTATACTAAATGCACTGACCAATGATGGCAAGCATCCAAATGCCTTCTTCATTACTTTGTCTAGTCGTGATTCCACATTCAAGGAGTTATGTATCTGTACCCCTAGGTCTCTTTGTTCTGCAACTCTTCCCAGGGCCCTACCAATAACTGAATAAGTCCTGTCTTGATTTGCCTTACCAAAATGCAACACCTCACATTTATCTAAATTAAACTCCATCTGCCACTCCTCAGCCCACTGGCCCATCTGATCAAGATTCCGTTGTACTCTGATGTAACCTTCTTCACTGTCCACTATGCCAGCACTTTTGGCGTCACCTGCAAACTTACTAACCAAACCTCCTATATTCTAAATGCTTTTGTGATAAACTTTACAAGTGTAAGTATTACTTCCTGAAGAGAATTTTCTGTAGAGTAACAAGTTTGTACATTCAACAGAAGAAATCTCTCGTTTGAAAATTAAATACTGGATTGACCTTTAATCACTACTATAGACATTAACTAGCAAGTTATTATCGACAACAGAATCATAAACATTGCAAATCTCCTGACTAAGTGAAACACTAAGGTGTTCTATTGCAACTGGTTCACATTTATTGGCCGTAATATTGCACTCAAACACATTCTAATGCCTGTTCCGTCACCATAATATCATGAGCCTTAAGTATCAAGACAGTAATTCATCTAACATAGCTTAAAATTAGATCATAACCTATTAATAGTTTCAACCCCACAACAGATGTGTTAGCTTAAAATAAAACATTTAAATCTTCGCCCCTGACCTCCACCACTAAAATAATTTAGGTTTCTTTTCTGATGGCATTCTGGCAGAGCTTGCAGTAGTAACAACCTGAAAGATACTTGGGATATTCTTGAATACATTTCTATGTCCCTTCCCTCCTCATGAAAAGCAGGTCTACTTATAAAGTGTGTCCCTGTTTTCTAGATTAGCAAGTCAAAATAGATAAGAATTAGAACATATTTTGGCATTTGAATGCTGCATATCAAGGTCGCTCAGGACTGATTCTCTAGACATGCACAGCAACATATATATAAATCAAACATTATTTGAAGTTACACTGAAACTAACTGTAACAAATAATCACACTTTGTAGAGAGACATCAGCTTGAAAATCAGTGTTTTTTTCATCTCTACAGAGGCTTGGAGAGGTGTTTTATAAATCAGAAGAGACACCAAATGGAAATGTAAATAGAAAAAGGTCATGAAATGAGTGAACTTTTTTTTAAAAGTGAGAAATTATGGAATTATAGACCAGTTAATCTTATATCTGTTGTCAGGAGATGTAAGTGTCTATAATTAAATAAATGAATGATGACTGATCATCTTGAAAATGTGCAGCTGATTAGAGAAATTCACCATGGGTAGATCAATGATGAAAACAAAAATTACAAAAAGATAATAGATTAGCAAGTTTTGAGAAAATTTATAACTCAGGTTGAGGTTCTGAATGCAAGCTTGCTCGCTAAGCTGGAAGGTTCGTTTTCATGTGCTCGCTGAGCTAGAAGGTTTGTTTTCACGAACGTTTCATGAAACCAAACCTTACAGCTCAGCGAGCAAACTTACATCCATAATAATAGATGAATAATAGTCAAAACTGTGGCAAATAGATTTCAGATTTCAATGTAAGCAATAGTTCACTTGATTCACTTGGACATAAAAAAGATAGGTCAGAATAGATTTGATATGGTAAAAATCTAGAAACAACGAGAATCCAAAGAGATGATAAAATAGCAAACACAAATTTTAACAGTTGTGATACAAATTAGAGATAAATGTTTTAGATCTAGTTACCACTACAGAATCATGGCTACAAGGTAACAAAGACTGGGAAATAAATAATCTATGGTACACAGCATTTAAAAAGACAGACAGAATGGAAAAGATAAGGGCTAATTCTGATAATAAAGAATGACAGTAGTGAGAAAACATTTTGGCTCAGTCAATCAAGAATTGGTGGAGATTCAGTAGGGGTCTAAAAACTCTGGTGCAAGTGATTTATAGTATATATATATATATATATAAAAAAGATTATATTAAAAGTTAAGGGATAATAAAAGTTATGAAATCAACATAATTAACATCAGTAGAGAAAGACAAGAAACTCATACAGTTCAAAAAGAGACAGTTGCAAAGATACGGATGCACTGGCTACAATTTTTTCAAAATTCTCTAGATTCTGAAGTCCCAGTAGAAGGGAAGTTAGTAAATGCAAAGTCGCTATTCAAGAAAGTGGAGGTGGGGGTGGGGGAAAGAGTGGGGAACAGGGCAGTTGAGAGAAAAAGCAAGAGAGAATGAGAAAAAGGTGGCCAATTAGCCTGACAGCCGCAGTTGGGATAACGATGGAATCTATTAAGGCAGTTTTAATAATAAACTGACATAATACTTTGATTAGAACAAGTCGACACGGATGTAAAACAGGGAAATCTTGTATGCCAAATCTCTTAGTATTTTTCAGGATATAACTATCAGGATAGACAAAGGAATCCAGTACATTTGATATGCTTGGATTTCCAAAAGGCACTTGATTAGGTGCCATACAAAAGGTTAATACAGAAGAAGAGGGCGGTGGAGGTGAGGGTGATATATTAGCATAGTTGCAGGATTGGTTAATGAATAGAAAGCAAGAAAGGTGGGGGCGTTTTCAAATTTTTGGGCTGTGGCTAATGGAGTGCTGTGGATATTGAAGTATTGCTTCCCTGGTTGGCGAGTCAAGAACAAGGGGCAAGGTTTCAGAATAACGACTGAGACGTAGAGAAATCTTTTTACTCAAAGGATTGCAAATCTTTTGAATTCTCTATCCGAGAGAACTGTGGATGCTTCAGTGTCCACTATATTTAAATTTAGAATTTCAGGGAATCGAAATGTATGGGCAACGGGTGGGAAAATACAGTTCATGTCCCAGATCAATTATGGTCATAGTGAATGACAAAATAGGCTCAATTAAAAGGCTGATGGAATACCAGGGTTACTACATTAATTTCTGAGCACCAAACCTTCAGAAGGATATATTAACAGAATAATTTCAGGTTGGGAAACTTTAGTTATGCAGATAATTTGGGAAGTTGGGACTAGCTTCTTTGGATAGGAGAAGTTTAAAAGGGCATATGACTGAACTTTTCAAAATTATGAAGTTGCTGGATAGCTTGGTTGGGAGAAACTGCTCCCTCTGACAAAAGGGATTGAGAATGAGGGGGCATGGTCAAGTTAATTTGCAGAATGTGACATAAAGATGTCACCTATTTACACAGACAGTAGTTAGGGTCTAGAAAAAAAACAAATTGCTGTGAAAACTCAGCAGGTCTTGCAGTATCTGGAGAGAAAGAAGAGTTAATGTTTCGAATGTATGATCTTTCTTCAGAACATGTCCACAGATGTTGCAGTATCTGGAGAGAAAGAAGAGTTAATGTTTCGAATGTATGATCTTTCTTCAGAACATGTCCACAGATGTTGCAGTATCTGGAGAGAAAGAAGAGTTAATGTTTCGAATGTATGATCTTTCTTCAGAACATGTCCACAGATGTTGCAGTATCTGGAGAGAAAGAAGAGTTAATGTTTCGAATGTATGATCTTTCTTCAGAACATGTCCACAGATGTTGCAGTATCTGGAGAGAAAGAAGAGTTAATGTTTCGAATGTATGATCTTTCTTCAGAACATGTCCACAGATGTTGCAGTATCTGGAGAGAAAGAAGAGTTAATGTTTCGAATGTATGATCTTTCTTCAGAACATGTCCACAGATGTTGCAGTATCTGGAGAGAAAGAAGAGTTAATGTTTCGAATGTATGATCTTTCTTCAGAACATGTCCACAGATGTTGCAGTATCTGGAGAGAAAGAAGAGTTAATGTTTCGAATGTATGATCTTTCTTCAGAACATGTCCACAGATGTTGCAGTATCTGGAGAGAAAGAAGAGTTAATGTTTCGAATGTATGATCTTTCTTCAGAACATGTCCACAGATGTTGCAAATTATTCTGTTAATATATCCTTCTGAAGGTTTGGTGCTCAGAAATTAATGTAGTAACCCTGGTATTAACCCTGGTAATGTAGTAACCCTGAACAAAAATAAAACCAAAGCAGTGCGAATGCTGGAAATCAGAAACAAAAACAGAAATTGCTGGAAAAACTCAGCAGGTCTTGCAGTATCTGGAGAGAAAGAAGAGTTAATGTTTCGAATGTATGATCTTTCTTCAGAACATGTCCACAGATGTTGCAGTATCTGGAGAGAAAGAAGAGTTAATGTTTCGAATGTATGATCTTTCTTCAGAACATGTCCACAGATGTTGCAAGCCCTGCTGAGTTTTTCCAGCAATTTCTGTTTTTGTTTCTGATTTCCAGCATCCGCACTGCTTTGGTTTTATTTTTGTTCAGGGTATGGAGCACATTGCTGAGGCTGTATAATGCTTTGGTCAGACATTTGGAGTATTAAGAGCAGTTTTGGGCACTGTACCTAAGTGACGATGTACTGTCATTGTATGTGGTCCAGAGGAGGTTTACACGAATGATCCCAGGATGAAGAATCTTTCATATGAGGAGCGATTGAAGACTTTGGGTCTGTATTCAATGGAGTTTAGAAAGATGAGGGGGGAATTGCATTGAACCTTACAAAATACAGAGGGGCCTGGAAGTGAGTGGATGTGGAGAAGATGTTTCCATTTGTATGACAGATTAAGACATGAGGGCACACCCTCAGAGTGATCGCACGATCCTTTAGAACTGAGATGAGGAAGAAGTTCTTTAGCCAGAGGGTGGTTATCCATGGAACTCATTGGTGCAGAAGGCTGTGGTGGCCATGTCAAGGGGTGCTTTCAAGACAGATATAGCTAGGTCATGATTAGGAAGGGGATTAAGGTTATGGGGAGAAGATAGAAGAATGGGCTTAAGAAATAGATCAGCCATTATCAAATGACAAAGCAGACTTGATAGTTTGAACAGTCTAATTCTGCTCCTACATCAGTTGTCTTACGGCCTGGTCATGTGGTGGAGGCAGATTCAATTGAGACATTCAGAAGGATGTGAGATAATTATTTAAATAGAAAAACATTCAGGGTTATGGGGAAAAGGCAGAACGACACTAAATCACAATAGAGAGCTGATGCAGATAACATGGATAAATTTACCAGAATGACTCTAAAGGTTAAATTGAGTAGAAAGATTAGATACCAGAATTGCAATCTTTGGAACTTGGATTAAAAGGTTATGAATCAAAGTTTGCAAGATAGTAAGAGAAACCAAAAGAATGAATAGAGAAATCCAAATCTTACTGTTGGGTTGCAGACTCTAGTAGAGTCATAGAGATGACTACTAAGGATGTAGTGTAACATTTAGAGTCAGGCTTCCCTGAGTGATTTATGAGTATAAGAAACTTCTATTTAAAGACAAATTGCAGTTGCTAAATCAATTTAGAAAAACATCTACACTTAAAGGAAGAGTTCAAGCTTCAAACTGTCTTCTAAAAGCTTCAGCTAATGGTGGATCAATTGTTAACTTTAACTCAACGGAAGAGTTTTAAGCAGTAGAATTATTAGGTGAAAATGTAGCAAAGGAAGATCTCTTGGTGCCAGGTCAGAGATCAGTCAAAATCTTATGTGTAATCTGTTTAACTAAAAATATGCAGTAAAATGAAATAAGAAATGGTCACAGAATTCCTACATGGTCCATTAATAAAACAAATCTCGCAACAATTGTACGTTTAAATGAAACTGCATCCGGACAGGAGTCAACCAGGCAAACATACGTTCACAGCATTTATGCCAGTTTCTGAACCCCTGAGAAATCTGTTGATCATTACTTAAACTTTACATGAAAATGCTGCACGAATACAAATGCAATAACACAGAATCATAGAATTGCGGCATAGAAAGCGGGCAAATAGCTCTTCATGGACATGGCAGCTCTTTGGAAGAGCAACCGCTGCTTTGCTGACTGCACCAGCATTACTGCCCATCCCTAGTTGCCCTTGAGAAATGGTGGTGAGCTGCCTTCTTGAACTCCCGAGGTCCATTTGCTATTTGTAAACCCACTATACTGCTAGGGAGAGAGTTCTAGGTTTTTGACCCAATGACACTTAAGGAATGGTGAGTCAGTCGACTTTTCAAGTCAGGATGGCGAGTAGCTTGGAAGGGAATTTGCATGTATCTACATCTTGTGTCCTTCTAGGTGCAAGAGGTCACGGGTTTGGAAGAAGCCTTGATAAATTTCTGTATTACATGTGGTAGATACTACACAATACTGCTCCTGAGCATAAATATTGGAGGATATAGGTGTTTTTGGATGTCATGCCAATCAAACTGGCTGCCTTGTCCTGGATGGTTCAGTTTCATTGGAACTTGACTCATCCAGACAAGTGGGGAGTATTCCATCACACTTTGCCTTGTAGATGGTGTACAGGCTTTGGAGAGTCAGGTGGTGAGTTACTTGCTCTAGGGTGCGTTGTATCTGATATGCTCTTATAACCAGAGTAATTTATATGGTTGGCCCAATTCAGTCTGTGGTCAATAATAACTCTAAGGATGTTTATAGTGGGGTGATTCAGTGTTGGTAATGTCAACAGGTGATGGTTAAATTCTCTTTTGTTGGTGATTGTCAGTGCCTGGAATGTTCCTTACCATTCAAATGCTTTGGTATTTGAGTGTATCCTGCACACATTGATTTTCTGCACTCTTTGAATCAAAATTTATTTTTCACATTTCTCTACATTAAATTTCACTTGCCATGCTTTTGCACATTCCACGAGCCTCTTTATGTCCTCTCAATGTCTATCAATATCTACCTCATAGTTTCCAAGTACTTTGAAAATCCAAAGTTGACGTCAATTATACAGATCAAGAAAGTAGCAGTTTTGTACTGGCCCTTGGGGAAACTATTGTATACCTTTTGCTAGTTGGAAAACACTAAATGTAAAATGAATTCTCCAATCTTGAAAATCTAACTGAAAAATCAACGCTGTAATATTCAAAGCAGATTTCCAAAGATTTGAATCATTAATTGCCAAATGTAGAAAATAGACAAAGCAATCCTTAGCATTAAATACTATAGATGCTGAAAATCTCAAATAAAAACAAAAACGTTCTGGAAATATTTATTAGATTTAGCAACATCTTTGGAATATGTTCTAATAAAAGGCATTGATTTGAAATAATAACCTTGCTCATCTCTGCCAGGCCTGAATATTTCCAACATTTTGTACATTTTTTGAGAAATTGAAGAAATGCCGATCCAGGAATCAACACAGATGAGCGAATATAGTGGCGCTGAATACTTGGTGCACGTTAAGACCAAGTATCATATATTTCTAATGGCAACCAAGATGTGGAGGTGCCAGTGTTGAACTGAGGTTGACAAGGCACCAGGTTATTGTCTAACAGTATCATTTCAATTCACAAGCTTTCGAAGCGCTGCTCCTTCGTCAGGTGAAGTGAAGTGAAGTGGAGCACACAGACACAAAATTACAGGCAGACAGATCAAATATTGTACAAATGGTACCTATAAATTCTGTGCCGTGTGGTTCTCTTCACATCACCTGACAAAAGAGCAGTGCTCTGAAAGCTTGTGATTTCAAATAAACTTGTCAGACTATAACATGATCTTGTGTGACTTCTGATCATATACTTTTAAGGAGCAAAAGGTGTTTCAAAACGGATAGGCAGCTGCATTTGGAAAACATCTGACTCCACCTTTGCGCTATTACAGGGAGTAAGAAGAAAAAGGTTTCATATGGTATGGACAACTTACATATCGGGAGTTCAGTTTTTTTAAAAAGCATTTCTGACTACACAGAGCAGTCTTAAGAAATCCTGACAAAACTAGCGTAAATCTTAATTAGAATTTGAAGACATTTTTTAAAAGTGACTCATTTGAGCTACCATAAAGATTAGTTATATTCAAGTTTGTTTTAAAAATTAAAAACTTTCAATTTGATAACCACATACCTCTTCAGTTGCTGCTTGATTTTCTGCTGCCTGTAATAAATAACATTAATTCAAGAGAAAAATTAACAACCTTTGAACTATAACAACCAAATTCATATCAACTGGAAATGTTGGAATAATATGTTCCCAAACATCTGGATCAAAGGCAGATGTACTGCGTGTCATGATTGTCAAATAGAAAGAAAAATCACAGTTTTCATGTAGCCAGTATCTCTGTTACTTTGCAAATTTGAAGCAATTTTGTCAAAACAGAGTTTGAATAGTTAGTCTGATGATTTAGTTGACATATGCTGAACGAAACAGGCTAACCAGTCCCAATTAAACCCAAGATCTCTAATTTGTTAGTTGATCTCAAGTACAATAATCGAGAACCATAGCTTTCTTGTTTAAGACAGGACGAGAAGTGCAAGGTATGGTGGATAAAGCAGATAGCCAAACAAAAATCATCTCATTGTTATCCAGTGACATACTGTAAAATATCCATCTCTGAGAGTATGACATTAAGTTGGGTTGAAGTACTCCCCATGGTCAAACAATCAGCAAGCACTCAGTAACAAGAAATTTTGTTTATTAAACAGGACACCAAAGGGCGCTGACATCCATCAGCATGAGTATGCAGCATTAACCAAATCTGCAAAGGAGTGGAAAGAACTGGCAAAGAACAAAAGAAAACATACTTCGTATAAATTAACTTACAAATATGTTTCCTGCCCTTACTGATAAATCGACAGTGTTAACTTCCCACCTCTCAAGTGAGCAAAAGGTTGCAGTTTATAGCAAAGGCTCATGTTCCAGTAACATCTTTAAAATTAAATCTGCAAAGCTTTTGCTTTTCATTTTGCAAATTGAATGTATTAAAAACTGCACAAACTCTACCTACAAATTTGAATTTTCTTGTCATCCATCAATCAAATTTGAATTGAACCATAAACATTCAAGAATATTTCAAACTGACCAATTTGGCCTGTTTTTCTGCCTTCTTTGCAGCCTTTTCTGCTTCTTTTTGCAACTTCTTTGCTGCCTTCTTTGACTGTGCTGGCTCCTCTGGGACACTGTAGAAAATAAAATAGTAGCGGTCACTGCAATGTCTGTTTTGTAGGAACAATTTTTATCATTAGTTTTGTTGCCATCTGTTGTACATTTCATACACGTTTGCGAAGACGTTAAAGAATTATTAGAAAGGATACTTTCAATTCGACTCAATGTAAAAATGGTTTAATAATTCCGAGATGAATTGTTTTTGTTTACACTTCAGAAGCTGCATATTTTATCATATTGAGAATTGCTGATGCTTTATTTTACAACCTCCTCAATCAAACAAGTATAATAGACAACAGTAGGCAAATGCGATTACATTCAATTTTCAGGAAACAAACCTAAGAAAATGTTGCTCATGGGATACCAGCTGCAAGGAAAAGAGACAAAAGGAGCAGGTGGTTTAAGTTTAAAATTGCTTTGTTCTTGTTAGTTACCTTGTCATTTCCACCTAATGAACAAGCTGAAATTAGAATGCCCAAGCAGGGGATAACGAAATACAATGTATTGGACCCAGTAGGAGTTGGCACAAAATCTCATTGGACAGGAATAAAGATGACTATTTATTGCCAAGTGACTTTGACACACAAAAGCTTGTGCAATCATGAAGTTGTTTTACAATTCCATAAATGCAACTGATTTCTAAAGAACACTTATGTCGTGCAAAGATATCAACAGACCTAATTTCATGGCTCAACTCCCACTATCATTGTATAAACATTTTTCATATTAAAATTTGCTAAGATCCATTCAATATCATGCTAACAAATTGACAGAATTCCAGGACCATGTCTCCACACACACACTATTTGTTCCATTTCCTGTCCTGTTTCAAAAATTATAATTCTAACTTCTTTCGATCAGTCGTATCAAGATAGTAGCAACAAGTTATTTTTGAAGGGCACTGGTTACCATTTTGTTTTTGCTGGCCAGACCAAGAAGCATCCTCTTACTCTTCCCCAAATTCTGTGAAACCCAATATATTTTCCACTTTCAATGATGCAACAGCAAGAAATCAAATCATAAAACATTTCCAGACAACTGCATATGCACAATTTATTACTTATTCTATAATGCTGTTGATACTGTTCCAAAATAAAAAAAAGTGCTGCTTTTCACAGTACAACCAAACAAAGCTACTAAGGACAACATCTATCTTGTATTCCCTCAAATGACCCAGCACATACTACCTTCCTCAATGAAAATAAACATTTCCAAGCACAGTGCATATTGATTTAAAACCAAGTATTTTCTTAACTTAAGCGTATTTCATTACAGGTCACAGTAATTTTTTAAAAATAACGCTTCCAATTCTGTGTGCTTACCCAGTATCATCTATGGTATTTTTGCCACCTCCAGCAAGATGCCACCACCAACACATGTTCCCCTCCCCTGCACCGGCAGCATTTCACTGGGACCATTTCGTCCATGACACCGTAATGCACTCCTTCATCACTCCTAACACTTCCTCACTCTATGAAACTTCTCCATACAATCAATCATAGGAGGTGTAAGCTTTGCCCATTTACCTTCTCCCTCCTCACTGCCCAAGGCCCCAAACACGTTTCAGGTGACAACATTTTACGTGTATTTCTTTCAATCTAGGAGAAAGTGAGGACTGTAGATGCTGGAGATCAGAGTCGAAGACTGTGGTGCTGGAAAAGCACAGGCAGCATCTGAGGAGCAGGAAAATCGACATTTCAGGCATAAGCCCTTCATCAGGAATGAGGCTTGTGGGCCAAGAGGACTGAGAGATAAATGGAAGGGAAGTGGGTTTGGTGAGAAGGTAGCTGGGAACGTGATTGGTTGGTGAAAGTGATAGGTCGGAGAAGAGGGTGGAGCAGATAAGTGGGAATGAAGATGGGCAAGTAGGACTGTTCAAGAGGGTGGTGCCGAGTTGGAAGGTTGGGACTGGGATAAGGTGGGGGGAGGGGAAATGGGGAAACTGGTGAAATTCACAATGATCTCGCATGGTTGGAGGGTCCCAAGGTGGAAGAAGAGGCGTTCTTCCTCCAGGCATTGGGTGGTTAGGGTTTGGTGATTGAAGAGGCCCATGACCTGTATGTCTTTGGGGAGTAGGAAGGGAGTTAAAGTGTTCAGCCACAGGGTAGAGGGGTTGGTCAGAACGGGTGTCCCAGAGATGTTCTCTGAAACAATCCGCAAGTTGGCGGAGATTTCTTTCAATCTAGTGTCCTGCAATCACTGCTCATAATGTGGATTCCTTTACACTGGCAAGATTAAACACAGACTGGGTGACTACATTGCAGAACACCTTCACCCTGTCTGTAGGAATGACTCTGACTTTCGAGTTGTTTGCCCTTTGAATAAACATCTTGCTTTCATCGTAAAATTTCTGTCCTGGACTTGCTGCAATTTTCCAATGAAGCACACTCCAAGATCATGGAATAATACCTAATTTTTTTGCTTAGGCACTTTACAGTCTTGAGGTCCCAATATTGAATTCAATAACTGCAGAAACTAACATTATGTCTGTTCACCATTCATCTTATGCTTTCTCCCTCCCTTCAACAGCCTCATCCTGTCTGGATTTTTATTTGGCTCTCAGTAATCAAGACCCTTTCCCTCCCTTTCACAATTTAACTTATATCCATTTTATATCTCATTTTCTCTATCACCACAATCAACTACCCCTTTGTCTTTTGCACTAATCATTTGTTCACTTTGTTCTTCCTCCACCTGTGAAAAGTATTAAAAAGAAATACTTTCATACCCTTTTCAGGGAGGAAGAGAAGTCACACTGGACTCAAAGTTTTAACTCAATTTCTCTGCACAAATGCCAGACCTGTTGAGCTTATTCAGCTTTGCTCGCTTCTGATTTCCAGCATCGACATTTATGCTTTTAACATAGAAAATTGTTTATTGAACTCATTGCACCAAATTAGTCTAATGACTTACGTCCTTCGGTCCAATTCGCCCATGCCGACCAGACCAGATATCCTAACATAATCCAGTCCCATTTGTCAGCACTTGGCCCATATCCCTTGAAACCCTTTTATTCATCTATCCATCCAGATACCTTTTAAATGTTGCAATTGTACCAGCCTCCACTGGTACAATTGTACCAGCTTCCTCTGGCAGCTCATTCCATACACATACCACCCTCTGTGTGAATAAGTTGCCCCTTAGGTTCCTTTTAAATCTTTCTTCTCCCACCCAAAACTTATGCCCTCTAGTTATAGACTCCCCCACCCCAGGGGAAAAAAAAACTTGTCTATCCATGCCCCTCATGATTTTATAAACCTCTATAAGATCACCTCTCAGCCTCTGACGATCCAATCTATTTAGCCTCTCTCTATATATCAAGTTCTCCAATCCTTACAACATTCTTGTAAATCTTTTCTGAACCCTTTTAAGTTTTACAAAATCCTTCCTATATGAGGGAAACCAGAATTGCACGTAGTATTCCAAAAATGGGCTAACCAATGTCCTGTACAGCCACAAAATGACCTTGCAACTCCACTACTCAATGCACTGACCAATAAAGGAAATCATACCAAACTCCTCCTTCACTATCTTTTCAGCAGACTTGATTTTAACAAAATAAACTTTGTTCAAGCATTGTATTGTTTGTAGGTTTTCAGAACAGATTGAGAATAAGATTAGAGAAAATTAATTGAATTGCCAGCATGTCAGCATATATTCCAAAACACAGGACCTAAACTGAAGACAAGTTGGACAATGAGAAACATAGAAACATAGATGATAGGAGCAGGAGGAGACCATTTGGCCCTTCGAGTCTGCTCCGCCATTCATCACGATCATGGCTGATTGTCCAACTCAACAGCCTAATCGTGCTTTCTTCTCATAACCTTTGATCCCATTTGCCCCAAGTGCTACACCTAGCTGCATTCAATGTTTTGCCACTAACTACTTCCTGTGGTAATGAATTCCACGGGCTTACCACTCTTTGGGTGAAGAAATGTCTCCTCATTTCCATTCTAAATGGTCTACCCCGAATCCTCAGACTGTGACCCCTGGTTCTGGACACATCTACCAGCTGGAACATCCTCTCTGCATCTATCCTGTCTGGTCTTGTTAGACTTTTATAAGTCTTTATGAGATTTTCCCCCCCCCCACCATTCATTGAACTCCAGCGAAAACAATCTTAACCTTGTCAATCTCTCCTCATACATCAATACTGGCATCCCCAGAATTAGAGTTGAGTGTGTGGTGCTGGAAAAGCACAGAGTCAGACAGCTTCTGAAGTGCAGGAGAATCGACGTTTCAGGCTTCAGCCCTGAAGTGTTTCCTGATGAAGGGTTTATGCCAAAACATCAATTCCCCTGGTCCTCTGACGCTGCCTGACCTGCTGTGCTTTTCCAGCACCATACTACTGACTCTAATCTCCAGCATCTGCAGTCCTCACTTTCTCCCATCTCCAGTATCAGCCTCGTAAACCTTTGCTGCACTCCCTCGAGAATGAGAGCATCCTTCTTCAGAAAAGAACACCAAACCTGCACACAATCTTCTAGATGTGGCCTCACCAAGGCCCTGTATAACTGCAACAACACATCCCTGCTCCTGTACTCGAAATCTCTGACAATGAAGGCCAACAAACTATTTGCCTTCGTTACCACCTGTTGCACCTGCTTGCCTACCTTCAGCCACTGCTGCACAAGGACAATCAGATCCTGCTGCACACTACCCTCTCCCAATTCACAGTCATTCATGTAGTCATCTGCCTTCTTGTTTTTGCTTCCAAAGTGAATAACCTCACATTTATCTAAATTATACTGCATCTGCCATTGATTTGCCCTCTCACCCAACCTGTCCAGGTCATGCTGAAAGGACCTCTGCATCCTCGTCACAGTTCACCCTCCCACCCAACTTGATATCATTTGCAAACTTTGAGATGCTACATTTTGTTCCTTTATCCAAATCATTATTATACATTGTGAATAGCTGGGGTCCCAGCACTGATCCCTGTGGCACCCACTAGTTACTGCCTGCCAGCTTGAAAAGGACCCATTAATTCCTCCTCTTTGTTTCCTCTCTGCTAACCAGTTTTCTACCCATCTCAATGTATTTTCCCCAATCCCATGATCTTTAATCACAAAATAATCTCTTATGCAGGACTTTGTCAAACGCTTTCTGATAGTCCAAATATACAACATCGACTGGCTCATCCTTGTCAACGCTACTAGTTACGTCTTCATAGAATTCCAACAGATTTGTCGAGCATGATTTCCCCTTCATAAATCCATTCTGACTGTCTAATCCTACCACTGCTTTCTAAATGCTCTGTTATGAAGTTCGTGGTAATGGATTCAAGAATTTTCCTCACTACCGAAGTTAGGCTTACTGGTCGAGAGTTCTCTATTTCAAGAAAGAGTGATGAGGATTCACAAAACCGGACAAATGAAGGAAAACCATTTGATGGTGGTTAGTGTTGGATGTGATTATACAATAAGGATACTGAGGCTTTGAAGACATCTAACTATAATTTTAAAACACAGGCGCCGAGGAACCCAAAGCTATATTAAGTGTGCAAAGATAACAAGTAATTGGTGAACAGGATTCAATACAGGATTGAATAACAGCAACAAAGCTTTCAGATGAGCAAACATCTATGGAGAGTGGAGGATTGGAGGCCAGCCAAGAGGTTAGATTAGATTCCCTACCATGTGGAAACAGGCCCTTCAGCCCAACAAGTTCACACCGACCCTCCGAAGAGTAACCCACCCAGGCCCATTTCCCTCTGATTAATGCACCTAACACTATAGGCAATTTAGCCTGGCCAATTCACCTGGCCTGCACATCTTTGAACTGTGGGAGGAAACCAGAGCACCCGGAGGAAACCCACGCAGACACGGGGAGAATGTGCAAACTCCACACAGACAACTGCCCGAGGCTGGAATCGAACCTGGGACCCTGGTGCAGTGAGGCAGCAGTGCTAACCACTGAGCCACCGTGCCACCCCAAAGAGGGCATTAAAAGAGCTGAATATTGTAGAAACAAAGGTATGAACTGAATGTTTCAGTCGTGGATGGGTTGAGGTATGGGAGTTGGATAATGTTATGGAGAGCATGAATCCATGCTACGGTGAGCATGAATCTATGCTACAGTGAAGATATGTGGACTGAAGTTCAGCTCTGGATCTAGTTACATGCTGAGATCGCTTGCAATCTGATCAGAGAGGGAGATGAAATTTTTGCCAACGTCAAATGCCCAGCTCATTTGACAAGGCTGAAGAGAATGAATGGCTTAAGTTTTCAATGGCTAATTCAAAGAAACTGTGTATCATTGATGAACCAATACCTGACAAGGTGTATGACAACAGAAGCAATGGAGAGATCAAGATTAATGACAGAGAGGTGGAGCTGGATCTGAATGTCCACCCCCATCCCAAATGATATTCTAAGGACATCAAGCAGGTAAGTAATAGCAATGAATCAAAGATATATCACCAGAGATACAAAAGCTGACAGTATTCGACAGAAGAGAAGCTGTTAATGGAGATGCTGGTTATAAGTTGATTGGGAAGAGCTTAACTAATGAAGGAGGTTCCACAAAGTGTAACATGAGGTGAGTAACTGGTAGGAAGATGATGTGAATGTTAAAGTTGGCAAATTTGAGGAGCAAATGCGAAAGGCACATTCCCTCTTTTGTGCAAAATGCAGCTTTTTCTTGTACGTCAAATTGCTTTTCTAAATTAGGGATATACATAATCTTTATGAATTTGTTAACAGCTTAAATAACAGAGTTAAAAATCACACAATGCCAGGTTATAGTCCAACAGGTTTATTCCTGTTGGACTATAACCTCGTGTTGAGAGATTTTTAATTTTGCCCCTGCCAGTCCAACACCAGCATCTCCAAATTTTAAATAACAGGAATAGGTTATTGAAATCCTGAAAGCTATTTCACTGTCACTCCTTTATATTGTTGAATTATAGCATATAATTGAAGATGTAATTGTATGTACTCACTTTTATCTCATATCTCTTTACCACAATCGTGCAGCTGAAACATGATCTTCTACCCCCTTGTTGTCACGTATAAAAGCCTTTACATTTGCCTTTAGGATATTTCCATCTTTGGTCCCAACAGATTTCAATTATCTTAAACATTACTGGCTTCATAAATGAACCACAAAATGTTCTAACATTCTTTATTTTGAAAATAAACCACTTTAATATGAGAGGACATTTACTTGTATTTCATTCACTTATTAGACCTCAGTATCTGACCATGCTGCGTATATTAGCTTTGATACAATCTTGTCAAATTTATGACTAGGCATAACAATTAAATTGTTTTCTTTAAAATCCAGCTGCTCAAAGTTGTGAATTGCTACACCTGCAAGTTTTATGAATGGTGAGACCATAACAGAAATTTCATGTTCAAGCTTCCTCTGATAAACAGGAAAATCCTAGCAGTGATTTCCTTCACGTAACACTTACAGAAATGCCTGAAAAAAATCTTGCTAGCAATAAAATCCAGTATTAGAATCTGGCAAAATGCCAATCAGGACTCCACTCCAAAACTAATATGACAATGTTCAGTTCTGCTGTTTATAAGTGACCCTTCACACTCTTTTAAAGAAACACAAATATAAAAACACAATCACCCAGATGGGTCACTGAGAGATCACACCAAATGGAGAGAGACCAGATTGAGCATGCAGATTTTACTCAATTTATCTGATTCAATTATTCCATCTATTTTGTTATTCCATCAATTAATCTAAGTAACTTGAACACCAAGGTCCAATGACCCAAATGCAAAAACTACAGTTCTGAATTAAGTGTTATCTAATTTAAATTACTAAACCCCACTTGTCTTACTTTAAATCACATCATCTATCTTTTGGAAAATGTACTTAACGTACAGTCATTCGGAATTTGTTGTAAACTGATGCGGTTTCTTTCTTATAGATAAATGTTTTATGATGAAGCACCTTAGGTTGGGCAAATGAACCGAGATAAATCCAGAATACTTCTCCAGAATCCCAGATATTAGGAACAGAAGAGATGCATTTAAATTAATGAAAGGTCAGTACATCATAAAGATTTTCTTTATGTAATAAGTGATTTTAAAATGTCGGGATTACCTGCTGGGTGAGTAAGAAGCAAAACAAAAGATACTTTAATGGAGGTGGACATGTTAATGTCAAAGTGTACCAGGCCAGTAACTTTTACTTGTCTCTGTCGTGGCCTGTGCGATTCAATCATACAAGTAGTTATTTAGAGACTGCAAAATTTTTATCATAGCAAAGCAGAACAGTTTGATTTTGTAGATTCTTCTTCCAGTAGAAAAGACAGCACCTTTCTAATATTTTCCTCTAACCTAATTCCGTGGGAAATCAGTTCTACACTCAATTCATAATGCAACTCATAATAATAACCACTCAAGGTATTATATCCATTAGAAAAGCTCAGATTAGACAAAATAATTATCATGACCAAGTGTTTAAAATGGACTAATTCTATCCAAACAGGTACCAAAGATTTTTTTGTGTGTACTGTATCGGAGATCAAGCATTTACCAATATGTGCCAAGAATTTACCAAAATAAACAGAAAATCATTTTGAAATATGAACTGCATAGAAAAATGCTCCTCCTGTTCCTGCTTCCATCAATCATTTGACAATGGACTTGGAGTTTGCCTCACAATGGTTGAAACGATAAAATAGACTTTATAGCATTTTGTTGTCTTCTATAAGATTTTTTAGATTGGATTCACTCTAATACTTAGCACTTCTATAAAAATGTTGCTGAGAGGTGCTGGAAGACTGGAGGTGGGCAAACATGGTGCCACTATTTAGGAACAGTGGTAAGGAAAAGCCAGGGAACTACAGACCGGTGAGCCTGATATCGGTCATGGGCAAGTTGTTGGAGGGAATCCTGAGGTAAAGCATTTACATGCATTTGGAAAGGCAAGGACTGATTAGGGATAGACATCATGGTTTTGTGCGTGGGAAATTGTGTCTCACAAACTTGATTGAGTTTTTTGAAGAAGTAATAAGATTGATGAGGACAGAGTAGTGGATGTGACCTTTCTGGATTTCAGGAAGGCATTCAACAAGGTTCCTCATGGTAGACTGGTTAGCAAGGTGAGATCTCATGGAATACAGGGAGAACTAGCCATTTTGATACAGAAATAGCTCAAAGGTAGAAGATAGAAACTGATGGTGGAGGGTTGCCTTTCAGACTGGAGGCCTGGGACCAGTGGTGTGCCACAAGCATCGGTGCACCACATGGATTAATGCTGGGTCCACTGCTGTTTGTTCATTTATATAAATGATTCGGATGTGACATAGCAGGTATAGTTAGTAACTTTGCAGATGACATCAAAATTGGAGGTGCAGTGGATGGTGAAGAAGGTTACCTCAGAGTACAACGGGATCTTGATCAGATGGGCTAATGGGCCAATGGGCAAAGGAGTGGCAGATGTAGTTTCATTTAGATAAATGTGAGGAGCTGCATTTTGGAAAGGCAAATCAGAGCAGGATTAGAGGGCCAGAATTAGAGGGCATAAGTTTAGAGTAAGAGAGGAAAGATTTAAAAGGAACCTAAGGGGCAACCTTTTCATGCGCAGTGTGATGCATTTATGAAATGAGCTGCCAGAGGAAGTGGTGGAGGCTGGTACAATTACAGCATCTAAAAGGCTTCTGGAGGGGCATATGAAGATGGAGGATTTAGAGGGATATGGACCAAATGCTGGCAAATGGGACTAGATTAGGTTAGGACATGGGGTCGAAGTGGACGGGTTGGACCGAAAGGCCTGTTTCCGTGCTCTACCTCTCTATGAGTCCATGCTTTAAATGTTTGGGTTATTATTTTCTGTTCTAAAATTCAAATTTCTTAAGACATTGATTACTGGTGGGTAATTGTTCCCCTCATGGAACTAATCTTAATTTCTGAAGATGCACACAGCTGCTCTGCTGTTCTGTGCATGGTGATCAACATCAGCACACCAGCTGTGGCATTGACTTCCAGTTCAGGGAGTCATTGCCATGCACTGACTTTGGAGGCCCCTGAAGCTGGAAAGGAACTTGGAGGAAATACTGCCTACCAACTTGAAAAAGACTAATTTACATCTATTCTCTGATTTCTGTTTTCTAATCAATCCTTCATCCATGTTAATACGTTATCTCTTATGACATAAGCTTTTATTTTCTGTAGTTAACCCTTGATATTCCACCTCATCAAATTCTTTTAAAAATTCAAGTGATCATACATCCATTGGTTCCCTTTTGTCCACAGTACTTGTTATGTTCTACATTCATTCAGATAGAGCCTTTAGCGTTATTCTTTTATTCTCTTTGTAAATCTTAATCTTACCTGTTAGGTGACTCTTAGAAATGGGAGGACATGATAAATACTTTCTATTCCTGTCATAGTCTGTTTATTATTTCCCATAGTAATACCTTTCTCTTTGAACCTGAGCTTATTTTTTGATTTACAGCATTATTCCAAATTTGAAGCCTTGTTTCAGTTTAAAATCTTCTCTATTTCACCTGCTACGCAATTGGCAAAGACACAGGCCCCAGCACAATTCAGGTGGAGGCAATCCCATTGGTGCAGATTCCACTTTCTTTAAAAATGGTGCACACACTGGAACTCATTTCTGCCAGAACATTCTTTTAGCCACAAACTAATTTCTCTGATCTGATTTGTCAATGCCAATTCGCACGTAGCTCAAATAATAATGCAAAGATTATGACCTTTAGGTTCTCTTTATTAATTTGTTATCTAGCTCCTCATTCTGATAACGCACAACTACGTTCTTTGTCCTGCCTACATTGTTAGTATCTACACAGAAAACAACCACTAGATCCTCTCCCTCACATTGCAAGTTCCTTTCCAGCTGTTAGCAGATGCCCTGAGCCCTAGCACCAGGTGGGCAACAGAGACTTATGGACTCATGCACTTTACTGCAAAGAACAGTGTCAATCTCCCTCACCATATGTCCCCTACTTCCACCATATATCTTCTTAATCACCCCTTGAGTGGTTTAATGTAACATGGTCAGCTAGTTTATCCTGCTGTCACTCCCAGTCTCACCCAGCTAAGTTGACGGAACCTCAAACACATTGCACATCTACAAAGTATAAGATCTGTCATCTGGGTCACCTTCCCTCCCTCACTCAGTGTCACACTCTCCTGTCCCTGAACACTGACCAAATCAGAATAATCCAACCCAAAAATTCTGACTGTCATCAAATATAACCAGTCTGGTAATTCTCCCACTCTTTATTTGTACATATATTCCCCTAGGTCTGTCTGTTCCCAGAGCTCTATCTGAATTGTACCCTTTAGATATTTGTTTGTCAACCAAATGCTTTCTACCGGTGTTAAATTTTTATCATGCATCCACCATTCCACCAGCTCTTTCACAGTTCATAATACTTCCAAGATTTGTCCTCTACATAGCCTGATTGTGCCCTGTACACCCAAGTCTAAATCATTAAATAAGGATCAAGAAGAGCAATGTGCTAATACTGTGCAGTGGAATTCCCCACTGTATATGGTCTAGTCCAAACAAAGACATTCATTATTTTTTGTTTCTTGTTCACTAATCATTGTTGCATTCATACGCCTTTTATTTCACCAGTTTCAATTTTGCTGATGGGTTTACTGTATAGCATTTTATCAAACGCCCTTTGGAAATTGAACCCCCTATCTTCCTTCAAAACCTACCCAAAAAGATACTGATTTGGTAAAGCTTTTGACGATATTCCATAATGCATAGCGGAGTGTCAAATATTGTTCGATAACACATTTGGGAAATGCTTTCAGGCATTTTACTATACTAATAACCCTATATAAATGCATGTCAAAAGACTTATGACACAGCAGTGGTATTCCTACGAATAAGCCAGGTGAGTTGGACCGAAGGGTCTGTTTCCATGCTGTACATCTCTATGACTCTATATCGCCTCTACCAGTGGTGTATTGTAACATATTTTTAAAAAGTTGATTTAAAATAATTACAAATGCAAGTTATTGGTGCTCATAGGGGTCAGTGAGTAGGAGGGGATTCCCATGGTACCATAATAATTTGGGTGGGGACCAGGGGAATTCCCCGGGATCCTAGTGTGTTTTGGTGCTCAGCCTGGGGGATATTCCAATAACTCTTGGAGAAACAGTGAGAAGTTTGCTCATGTGGTGGGGTAGTTGAAGGTGAGGAGGAATGCGGGATATGGGGGGGGGGGCAGAATGTGGCAAGGGAA
>NC_057716.1:71990442-72027293 GCF_004010195.1 Chiloscyllium plagiosum | reverse complement strand
GCGGGGTGAGGGGATGTAGTGCGGGGTGGGGGGGGGGATGTGCTGTGCGGTGGATCAATGGGAATCCCCGGGGGTGTCTGATGCAACGTCGCTCTGATTCGTGCCGATCGCCTCCCTTCTTTCTGACCACGATTCCATGTGCCCCAGCGCTTACCCTCCGGTCTCTCCTTTTGTCATCGTCTCGATTTCGTGTATTTTTGTTTTGGGAGAAGGAGTAAATCAAACAACCGTGTTAAGTACAAATCTGTAAAATGTATTCGCCGCGGTTCACCAGCCTCCCCTTCCGATCTGCACAAACCGGAAGTGAGCGAGGGCCACACCAACTGCCGCTCCGGGTGCAACGGAAGCTTCCAAGGATCGATCCGGCGGCGGGATGGAGTTTCCCAGTCGCTCGGCGCGGCCGGGGGGAAACTGTCTGGGAAAAGGAAACCTGGGAACTCAGAAACGTTTCAATGTTTGAACCTGAACTCATGGAAGCAAGAAAAAAATGTATGGTTTCGAGGAGGATTCTCTAGTGCCGGTGACTGTGCAAAAAAACTCGCCCAGCTCAGAACAAACTTTCATCCCCTAACATTAAACCTAAGCCTGGGGAAAAGATTGTGACTATTCACTCTGTCCGTGCCCCTCATGGATATATTTCTTCCAGGTGGTTCCTTAGCCTTGATGCTCTCGTGCAATCAACCTATCCTTAAAATTAAAACACTCCAATCTAGGCAATATCCTAGTGAACTTCGTTTGCACCCTTTTTAAATCCTTCAAAACCTTCATATAGTCCGGGACCAGAATTGCACACCGTACTCCAAATGTGGCCTAATACAGTCTTAAGTCTTATACCGTTGCAATATGACTTGTCAATTTTTATAATCAATGATGAAGGCAAGCATGCTGTACGCCTTCTTTACCAATTTGTCCTGCCATTTTCAGAGTTATAGACTCACACACAAGATCCTTCAGTATATCAATGCTTATAAGGATCCTGCTATTTACCAAATACGTGCCTCTTGTATTTGGCCTCCCAAAGTGCATCGCCTCACAGCTGTCCAGATTAAACTCCACTCAAATTTCCAACTGATCTATACCCTTTCACAATTTTCCTCACTAACCACAACTCCACCAATTTTTGTCTGCCTATAAACTTACAAATCAGTCCACCTGCATTTTCATCCAAATCATTTATATATATTTACAACATTGCAGCATTGATTCATGAAGAGCACCATTGGTCCAAGACTCCAGTCAGAAAAATAACCTTCTACAATTATTCTTCTATGACCTAGGCAATTTTGTATTCAAGTTACCAACTCAATGGATTGCTTATGACTTAATCTTCTGGACCAGCTTACCATGAGAGACCTTATCAATTAGTAAAGTCCATGTAGACAACATCTACTGATCAACATTTCGGGCAAAAGCCCTTCATCATGAATGGGCTTTTGCCCGAAACATCAATTTTTCTGCTGTTTGGATGCTGCCTGACCTGCTGTGCTTTTCTAGCACTACTCTAATCTAGACTCTGATCTCCAACATTTGCAGTCCTCACTTTTGCCTAACATCTACTGATCTTCTCCCATAGCTCTTTGTGGCAAGGAGTTCCAAAGACTTTCAAACCTCTGAGAGAAGAAATTCCTTCTCATCTGAATCTTAAATTGGTACCTCTTTATTCTCAGACCATGACTTCTGGTTCTAGACTGTTCATGAGGGGAGACATCCTCTCAGCATTTACCCTTAAGAATCCTATATGTTTCAATGAGATCACCTCTCGTTCAAGGATATACATCCCTTCGAAAAGATAGGCAGGTGGGCAGTGGGGACAACTTATATAGAATCTGTGTGGGTAGAATTGGGGAACTGCAAAGGTAAAAAAAAATATGGTTGGAGGTATCTATAGGCTTCCAAATATTAGTCATGAGCTGGAGCGCAAAATACACCAGTAGATAGAAAAGATGTGTAGGAAAAGCAAAGTTACAGTGATCATGGGGAATTTCAATATGTAGGTGGACTTTGAAAATCAGATTGGTACTGGATTGCAAGAAAATGAATTTGTGCAATGTCTACGAGATGGCTTTTTGGATCAGCATGTGGTAGAGCCCAGTAGGGAACAGGCAATAATGTCTTTAGTATTGTGCAATGAAGTGGACTTGATAAGGAAGCTTAAGGTGAGGGAATCCTTAGGAGGCATTGATCATAATATGATTGAATTTACTCTGCAATTTGGGAGGGAAAAGATAGAATCAGAAGTAACAGTATTACAGCTGAATAAAGGCAACAACAGAAGAACTGGAAAGAATTGACTGGGCGAGAAGCCTCATTGGAAAGACAGTAGAAGAGCAATGGCAGGAGTTTCTGGGAGTAATTCAAGAGATACAGCAGAGATTCATCCTGAAGAAAAATAAGCATGGTACAGGGAGGATGAGGCAACCATGGCTGACTAGGGAAGTCAGGGATAGCATAAAAGCAAAAGAGAAAGCACATAATGTAGCGAAGGGCAGTGTAAAACCAAAGGATTGGGAAGCTTATAAAGACCAACAGAGGGCAACAAAAAAAGGAGGGAGAAGATTAACTATGAGGGTGAGCTAGCCAGTAATATAAAGGAAGATGGTAAGAGTTTCTTAAAATATATAAAAGGCAAAAGAGAGGCAAAAGTGGCCACTGAGCCATTGGAAAATGACACTGGAGAGATAATAGTGGGGAGCAAGGAAATGGCTAAGGAACTGAATAATTACTTTGTGTCAGTTTTCCCAGAAATTCAAGAGAGTGAGGGGGCAGAGATGTGTATGGTGGCCATCACCAAGGAGAAAATGCTAGAAAAATTGAATGGCCTGAAGGTGGATAAGTCACCTGGACCAGGTGGATTACATCCCAGAGTTCTAAGGGAGATAGCTGAAGAGATAGCAGAGGTGTTAGTGGTGATCTCTTAGAATTGCTAGAATCAGGGAGGGTCCCAGAGGACTGGAAAATCACTAACATGACACCCCTGTTTAAAAAGGGAGTAAGGTAAAAGACAGAAAATTACAGACTGAGTAACCTAACCTTGGTCATGGGTAAAATCCTGGAATCCATTGTGAAGGATGAGATTTCTGAATACTTGAAAGTGCATGATAAAATAGGGTAAAGTCAGCATGGTTTCATCAAAAGAGGTCATGCCTGACAAATCTTCCAGAATTCTTTGAGGAAGTAACAAGCAGGTTAGACCAAGGAGATCACAGCGGGTCAGGCAGCATGCATGCAGAGAAAGCAAACTAACATTTCAAGTCGAAATAACACTTAATCAGAGCTGACGTGAAGTGTGGAGGGGACAGCATTTATGTTGTAATTGGGGGTGAAGGATGGTGGTGGAGCATAGCGTGCTGGGAGAGAAAGGACATTGATAGTTCAGATTAAGTAATTGGAAGTTTGTGAATGGCAGAACAATGATGTGTCTAAGTGCCAGATTTGAAAGTATAGACAGTCCCACTGGGGTGTGGGGAGGGGACAGAGAATGTAACAAGGAAAGCTAAAAGAAAAGGAAGCAATGGGAGTTGGCTCATCATTTGAAGATGTTGAACTCTGTGTAAAGTCACTAGTCTGAAGATAAGATGCTGTTCCTCCAGTTTGCGCTGTGATTCACTGGAGGGCATGCGATCAGGACACTGTGTTAAAATGACCAGCTAAGGGAAGTGTTGAGGACCATTTCCAGCCTCTGCTCAGCAACTTCCCATTCACTTCTTCTGTTCTACACAAAGGCCCTTGTCAACTATGCAGCAAATTGAAATGAAATCCTCTTCAGCAGCAAGCTTCTTGGAGCAGTCAAAAGACACCAGCTAGTCATAGGTCACTTATAACTGAAACCGAAGGCCTGATGTAATTCAGACACACCAATTCCAATGCAAGGTCAATTTCCCGCATCAAGTTTGTGGTCCCTCAATTTTTAGTATATCATTTGGAGCCTGTTTCCAATTTGGTCTTATTATTGGGCAAGTCCACACTTGACATGCAAAGTTGTTTATAGACCTGCTGATCAGAGTTCAGGACTACCATGTTCCAGTATGGAGGCAGGACAAGGGTGGCAAGGTAAGGGGTTTTTAGATAATGAGGGAGGTTGTGAACTTAGTCATAAGTAAAAAGAAGCACTTGTAAGGTTTAGGAAGCTAAAATCAAGCAGGGAATTAGGAGAACAAGAAGGGGCCATGAAATGATTTTGGCAAGTAGAGTTAAAGAGAATCTCATGGCATTCTGTGCATATCGTAAAAATAAGAGGAAAACTAGGGAGAAGGTAGCACCACTTAAGGATAAAGGGAAGAACTTGTACTTGGAGGCAGAGGATATGGGCAAGATCCTAAATGAGTATTTTGTGTTGGTATTCATCCAGCAGAAGGATGTGGAGGATAGTGAGATTTGTATGGAGGATAGTGAGATTTGTGTGGAACATGATAATATGCTAGGGCATTTTGACATTAATAAAGAAGTGGTGTTGTGTAACTTAAAGAGCATTAAGGTGGATAAGTCTCTGGGCACAAAACTATCTCCCTAGATTTTTGAGAGATGCAAGAGTGAAGATTGCTGAGGCCTTGACCAAGATATTTGTATCCTTGTTAGGCACTGGAGAGGTCCTGGAGGACTGGCGAGTAGCTAATGTTGTTCCTCTGTCTCTTCTACTCAATTCTACTGAATTGAGTAGAAGAGACAGAATGTCACGTTGCAGCTTTATATAACTTTGAGTACAGCATTCAGTTCTGGTTGCCAGATTAGAGGAAGGATGTGGAGGCTTTGGAAATGGTGCAGAAGAGGTTTATCAGGCTGCTGCCTGGATTAGAAGGTATGAGCTAAAAGGAGAAGCTAGAAAAACTCAGGTTGTTTTCTCTGGAGAAGCAGAGGCTGAAGAGAGACTCAATAGATGTCTATAAAATTATGAGGTGCATAGAAGAGGTTGACAGTCAGAATCTTTTTCCGAGAGTTGAATGTCTAATACTAAGGGGCATGCATTTAAGGTGACAGTGGGAAACTTCAAAGGAAGTGGGCGGCACGGTGGCACAGTGGATAGCACTGCTGCCTCACAGCGCCAGAGACCTGGGTTCAATTCCTGCCTCAGGCGACTGACTGTGTGGAGTTTGCACGTTCTCCCCGTGTCTGCGTGGGTTTCCTCCGGGTGCTCCGGTTTCCTCCCACAGTCCAAAGATGTGCAGGTCAGGTGAATTGGCCATGCTAAATTGCCCATAGTGTTAGGTAAGGGGTAAATGTAGGGGTATGGGTGGGTTGCGCTTCGGCGGGGCGGTGTGGACTTGTTGGGCTGAAGGGCCTGTTTCCACACTGTAAGTAATCTAATCTAATCAAAATGCAGAAATGTGAGAGGCAAGTTTTTTATACAGAGAATGGTAGGAGTCTGGAACACACTGCCAGGGGTGGTGGTGGAAACAGATATGATAGGGATTTTTTTGATAAGCACATGAATATGCAAGAGATGGAGGGATATCAACCAACAAGCAGAAGGGATTACATTAATTTGGTGTTATACTTTGCACAACATTGTGGACCGAAGGGCTCATTCCTGCGTCTTACAGTTCTACATTCTATGTTCTATAACAGCACCCTGGTTTGCACATTCAGCTTATTTCCAATATTCAATTATCCCATTAAAAAAGAAACAGTTTAACCTTCACAGCTTTAGTATGGTAACATTACTCCAACTCAACTAAAAACAGAAATTCATAATTCAAACATTCAAGATCTTCAGCTCATAAGTATTGGCTTGCTGAAAGAAAACAGAGGGTTGTAGTTGATGGAACATGTTCATCTTGGTGTTCAGTTACTAGTGGCGTACCACAAGGGTCGGTGTTGGGTCCACTGCTGTTCGTCATTTTTATAAATGACCTGGATGAAGGCTTAGAAGGGTGGGTTAGTAAATTTGCGGACGACACTGAGGTCAGTGGAGTTGTGGTTAGTGATGAAGGATGTAGTAGGTTGCAGAGAGACATAGATAGGATGCAGAGCTGGGCTGAGAGGTGGCAAATGGAATTTAATGTGGACAAGTGTGAGGTGATACACTTTGGCCAGAGTAATCGGAATGCAAAGTACTGGGCTAATGATAGGATTCTTGGGAGTGCAGATGAGCAGAAAGATCTCGGTGTCCATGTACACAGATCCCTGAAAGTTGCCCCCAGATTGACAGGGTTGTTAAGAAGGCATACAGGGTCTTGGCCTTTATTAATAGAGGGATTGAATTCCGGAACCAGGAGGTTATGCTGCAGCTCTACAAAGCTCTGGTACGGCCACACTTGGAGTATTGTGTATAGTTCTGGTCACCGCATTATAAGAAGGATGTGGAAGCTTTGGAAAGGGTGCAGAGGAGATTTACTAGGATGTTGCCTGGTATGGAAGGAATGTCTTACGAGGAAAGGCTGAGGGTCTTGAGACTGTTCTCATTAGAGAGAAGAAGGTTGAGAGGTGACTTAATAGAGACATACAAGATAATCAGAGGGTAAGATAAGGTGGACAGGGAGAGCCTTTTTCCAAGTATGGGGACAGCAAACACGAGGGGATACAACTTTAAAGTGAGGGGAGATAGGTATAAGACAGATGTCAGAGGTAGTTTCTTTACTCAGAGAGTAGTAAGGGTATGGAATGCTTTGCCTGCAACAGTAGTAGATTTGCCAAATTTAAGTGCATTCAAGTCGTCATTGGACAGGCAAATGGATGTACATGGAATAGTGTAGGTGGGATGGGCTTCAGATTAGTCTGACAGGGCGGCGCAACATCGAGGGCCGAAGGGTCTGTACTGTGCTGTAATGTTCTATGTTAAAAAGTGCTGGAAAACCTCAGCAGGTCTGCTAGAAAGAGAAACAGGGTTAACATTTTGAGTAAGATATGACTTCTTCAGAACTGGCTCATATTGAACTTAAAATATTAACTCTATTTCTCTCTCCACAGATGTTGCTCGAGTTGCCGAGTTTCTCCAACAGAGTTTCTCTGCCTTCATTTCAGAATTTCAATATTCACAATATTTTACTTTTAACTGAACTATTCCAGCCTTCTATAAAACATCTAGAAAATTATATTGAGTTCTCTGCACAAAAAATAGAAACATGAAGGTTCTGGATCATGTTCAACCAAATGTATAAACAGAGAGCATAGTGATGATAGGTGAAGACTATCCTACTTCTTCAAGATGTTATGCATTTATCATTCAGATAAATTTTGGTATGCAAAATGATGTCAATAGTTGCATTGCCTTTCAGAAAGCAATGCCTCTGGACCCCTATATCTGTGCTATTGTTTGTTTTTGTTCCCGTAACACAGTCTTCTGTTAAATAAATATTCAGTACTAACCATCTGTAAGGTTGTGACACCATCAATAACTCTGCAGATGTATGATGCAATAGCTGATTGAAGAAATATTTCATATGACTATTGTAGCATTGTCTTTTTAGTTGCATTTCTCACTTAATATTTGCCTCATACATAATATTTCATTTACTTCGGCAAAATAAAAATCTCTTAACTCTCCCAAGGTGTTGCTCACAGTATCTGAGCCATGTTATTTTGCATTCTTTACATGTAATCTCTGTTGATCTGATGTCTGCTGTTTTGGTTTCTCAGTGAGTTCTCTTTATTAGAGTTTTATTTATATATTCATAGGAGAGTATGGAGACTTCCTGTGTTCAACACTGAGTATTAGGCCTAGAAAAAAGCCTATTGTACTCTATGCTACTTCCTCCCCACCCCCAACCCCCTGTCACTTATCTCTCCACTCTGCAGGCACCCTGCCTCTATTCCTGATTAAGGGCTTTTGCCCGAAACGTCGATTTTTCTGCTCCTTGGATGCTGCCTGACCTGCTGTGCTTTTCCAGCACCACTCAAATCTAGACTCTGGTTTCCAGCATCTGCAGTCCTTGTTTTTACCTATTAGGCCTAGAAGTCATAACTCAATCTTGGAGATATTGGTATGCAAAATCATGTCAATAGTTGCATAGCCTTTCAGGAAGCAATGACTGTGGATCCCTATATCTGTGCTATTTTCTAATCTTTGGTTTTTCTATATTGTTTTGTTACTCCCTTACATGTCTATTATAGTTGATATTTCTCTTAAATCACTACTTTATGTTACTTGTTTTCTGTGCTCTGATTCTCTCCTTGTGTGTTTGCCTCATGTTCTTTCAGTGTTGTGTCAGCTTCATTTTTGTGGTTGTTGGTGCTTTCTCTAAGTTCTGTAAATTTCTGCCATGGTAGTCATAGTGTTGTTAAATTATCCCCCAAAATGTCACATAGGCCAACGTTTAACTCTTTCACCCAAGGCACCATCTATAACATATGGTTTGATGCTATTTTCAGTGCCTTCACCAAAAATTGACGCGCTATTCTTGAAAACACAGCAACACTAGTTGTTTCTGTTCATTTGTTACTATTAGACATCATGCAATCACTTGCACTCTGAAGTACTCTCAGAATCCCTGGAATGGATCTCTCTGAAGGAGTTAAAAAGATAGAATCTGTAAAAATACATCTATCTGATATTGCCAGATTCTAAAGACCCTGTGCTTTCTCACTGCAGCACCATACAGAAGAGGAAAACAAACAGATTAGAATGTTCCATCAAGAGAGAAGCTCGCACGTCACCTTTTGTAGAAAGATTGATATTGAGGGATTCGGAAATGGCTAATGGAAATTGAATGCAAGTTACATTTGAAAGAGAAGAAACTAAAGCAGAATTCTATAATAAATACGGGTGAGTTGCCAGTCAGCTGGCTAATGTTGTGCCTTTATTTAAAGGCTATAAGGAGAAGCCGAGAAACTTTCGGCCGGTGAGGATTCTGAGGTAGAATTTATATGCATTGAGCATAAAACAGTACAGCACAGTACAAGTCCTTCAGCCCTCAATATTGTGTCAACCTTTGATCCTACTCTAAGATCAAACTAACCTACATACCCTTCATTTTATTATCATCCATGGGCATATCCAAGAGTTGCTTAAATGTCCCTAAGGTATCTGACTCTACTACATTCCACACACCCACCACTCTCTGTGTGTAAAGAACCTACCTTTGACCTCTCCCTAAAACTTCCCGTAATCACCCTTTCGTGATAGCCATTTCCACCCTGGGAAAAAGTCTCTGACTATGCACTCTACGTTTCTCATCATCTTGTATACTTCTATCAAGTCACTTCTCATCCTTCTTCGCTTCAATGAGAAAAGCTCTAGCTCTCTCAAACTTACTTCATAAGACGTACCCTCCAGTCCAGGCACCCTCTCTAAAGCTTCCACATCTTTCCTATAATGAGGTGACCAGAACTGAATACAGTATTCCGTGTGGTCTTATAGAGCTGAAGCATAGCCTCGCAGCTCTTAAACTCAATCCGTCTGCTAATGAAAGCCAACACATCATATGCCTTCTTAACAACCCTATCAACTTGGGTGGGGACTTTGAGGGATCTATGGACATGGACCCCAAGATCCCTTTGTTTTTCCACACTGTTAAGAATCCCGACTTTAACCGTGTAATCTGCATTCAAATTTGATCTTCTAAAATGAATCACTTCACATTTTTCCAGGTTGAACTCCATCTGTCACTTCTCAGTCCAGCTCTGCATCCAGGAGGAGAAAGTGAGAACTGCATTCCTGATTCCTGATGAAGGACTTACATCTGAAATGTCGATTCCCCTCCTCCTTGGATGCTGCCTGAACTGCTGTGCTTTTCCAGCACCACACTCTCAGCTCTGCATCCAGTCAATGTCCCGTTGCAATCTACAACAGCCCTCCACACTATCCACAACTCCACCAACCTTCATGTCATCAACAAGCCTACTAACCCACCTTTCCACTTTCTCATCCAAGTCATTTATAAAACTCATAAAGAGCAGAGGTCCCAGAACAGATCCCTGTGGAACACCACTGGTCATCAAACTCCAAGCCAAATACTTTCCATCTACCACCAGCCTCTGTCATCTATGGGCCAGCCAATTCTGCATCCAGACAGCCAAATTTCCCTGTAACCCCTGCCTCCTGGCTTTCTGAATGAGTCAACTTGGGGAACCTTACCAAACACTTTGCTAAAATCCACATACACCACATCCACTACTCACCTTCATCAATCTGTTTTGTCACATCCTCAAAGCCATGCTGACTATCTCTAATCAAGCTATGCTTTTCCAAATAATCATAAATCCTGTCTGTCAGAATCCTCTCCAATAATTCGCCCACCACCGATGTAAGACTGACTGGTCTGTAATTCCCAGGGTTATCCCTATTCCTTTTCTTAAACAAGGGAATAACATTTACCACTTCCAATCATCTGGTACTACTCCAATGCACAGTGAGGATGCAAAGATCATCACTAAAGGCGCAACAATTTCTTCCCTCGCTTCCTATAATAACCTTGAGTATTTGCATCTGGCCCAGGGGACATATCTATTCTCATGTTTTTCAAAATTTCCAGCACCTCCTCCTTCTTAACATCAAACTGTTTGAGCATATCAGCCTGTTTCATGCTGTCCTCACAAACGACAAGATCCCTCTCTCTAGTGAATACTGAAGCAAAGTATTCATTAAGGACCTCCCTTACCTCCTCTAACTCGAGGCACAAGTTCCCTCCACTATCCTTGATTAGCCCTTGATCACTCTGGTCAACCTGTTGTTCTTCACATAAGTGCAGAAAGTCTTGGGGTTTTCCTTAATCCTACCCGCCAAGGCATTTTCATGCCCATTCTAGCTCTCCTAAATCCATTCTTCAGTTCCTCCCTGGCTGCCTTGCAACCCTCTAGAGCCTTGTCTGATCCTTGCTTCATCAACTTTAAATAAGCTTCCTTCTTCCTATTGACTAGATGTTCCTTCACTTTACCATCCCTTCCTTGCCTCAGTGGGACAAACCTGTCCAGCACTTGCAGCAATGCTCTCTAAACAACCTCCACATTTCTGTCATCCATTTCCCTAAGAATATCTGCTCCCAATTTATGCTCCAATGTTCTTGTCTAATAGCATTATAATTTCCCCTCCACCAGTTAAATACTTTCCCAAACTTCTGCTCCTGTCCCTCTCCATGACTATAGTATAGGTCAGGAAGTTGTGATTACTGTCGCCAAAATGCTGTCCCACTGAGAGATCTGACATCTGACCTGGTTCTTTGCCAAGCACCAAAACCAACAATGCCCCCTCTCTAGTCGGCCTATCTACATATTGAGTCAGGAATCCTTCCTGGACACTCCTGACAAAATCTGCTCCATCCAAGCTATTTGCACTAAGGAGGCTATTGACATTGAAATCACCCATGGCAACAACCCTGTTACTTCTGCACCTCTCCAAAATCTGTCTCCCAATTTGCTCCTTTCATATCTCTGTTGCGATGGGGTGGTGGTGGTGATGGGGGTCTATAGAAGCGATTCCCAATGAAGCGATTGCTCCTTTCCTGTTTCTGACTTCCAACCATAATGATTCTGTAGACAAAACCTCCTCGACGACCTCCCTTTCTGCAGCTGTGATACTATCCCTGAGTGGCAATGCTATTCCCCCACCTCTTTTACCTCAATTTCTATTCCTTTTGAAACATCTTAACTCTGGAACATCCAACAGCCATTCCTGCCCCTGTAGTATCTAAATCTCTGTAATGGTCACAACATCGTAACTCAAAGTACTGATCCATGCTGTAAGTTCATCAGCCTTATTCCTGACATTTATTGTGTTAAAATACATACACTTCAACCCATTGTACTGACTACAACTTTGTCCTATCAACTTTGTCTATTCTTCCTCACAGACTTTCTGCATGCTGTGTCTGCTTGTTCACCAGCTACCCCATCCTCTGACCCGTAGTTCCGGTTCCCACCCCCTGCCAAACTAGTTAACTTTCCTGAAGAGCTATGGCAAACCTGCTGCCCAGGATTTTGGTACCCCTCCAGTCCAGGTGAACCAGTCCTCCTTGTGCAGGTCCTACTTTCCCAATGACCCACATATCTGAAGACCCCCTCCTACACCATCTTTGCGGCCACATGTTCAGATGTTGTCTATATGGACGTTAGTAAAGCCTTTGACAAGGTTCCCCATGATGGACTAATTAGGAAAGTTAGATCACATGGTATTCAGGGAGAGCTTGCCAATTGGATACAAAGAAAATAAAAGATGGTGGTGGAGGGTTGATTTTTGGATTAGAAGCCGATGACCAACAGTGTTCCATGTGGATCGGTGCTGAATCCACTTTCATTTGTCATTTATCCAAATTGTTGGGGTGAGAATTTAGGAGATATGGTTAGTACGTTGGCAGATGACTCCAAAATTGATGATGTAGTTGACAGTGAAGAAGGTTATCTAAGGTTACAAATGAATCTTGACCAATTGGGCTAATGGGCTGAGGAGTGGCAGATGGAGTTTCATTTGGATAAATATGAGGTATTGCAGTTTCGTAAAACAAACAATGGCAGGACTGATACAGTTAATGATAGAGCCCTGAGCAGTGTTGTTGAACAGAGAGAATTAGGGGCTCAGGTACGTAGCTTTTTGAAAGTTGCATCGCATGTAAACAAGGTGGTTAAGAAAGTTTTTCGTCCGCTTGCCTTCATGAGTCAGAGCATGAGTACAGGAGTTGGGACGTCATGTTGAGGTTGTACAGGACGTTGTTGAGGCCACTTTTAGAGTACTGTGTACAATTCAGGTTGCCCTGCAGTAGGAAGGATCCTATTAAGTTGGAGAGGGTTCAGAAAAGATTTACTAGGATGTTGCTGAGACTGGAGGGTTTGAGTTATAAGGTTAGGCTGGGAGCTTCTTTCACTGGAGCATAGGAGGTTTGAAGAAATCATGAGGGTCGAAGAAAAGATGACTAGCAAAGGACTTTTCCCTGGGGTTGGCGAGTTTGAAACTAGGGGACATATTCTTAAACTGAGAAGTGAAATATTCAAAAGGGACCTAAGGGGTGACTTTTTAACACAGAGGGTGGTGCGTTTGTGGAATGAACTGCCCGAGGAATTGGTTGATGCAGGTACAGTTGCAACATTTAAAAGACATTTAGTTAGGTAAATGAATAGGAAAGGTTTAGAGGAATATAGGTCAAATGCAGGCCAGTGGGACTAGTTTAGTTTGGGAAACGTTTTCGGCATCAATGATTTGGACTGAAGAATCTGTTTCCGTGCTGTACGACTCTATGACCTGCAACTGGCACAGTTCCTCCATGGAAAAATGTTGTGCCAAATATATACATAGTCCTCATCTGGCAGTATTTTTTTCTCTCATAGTGTCATCTTCAAAATCTCACCAATAATGAAAGTTAATTCTCACTTACTGGTTTGTTCAATTGGAAAACAGGAGGTAAAGTTTCCTGAAGCTTAAAACTCTGAACCTCAGTTAGGAGGAATTTTACAAATCTTGTCATTTTTAGATTTTAAAATGAAACTAGAAAATCAATTTTAAATATCAGGAACTAGTATGTTGCTCTCTGCTCAGACCTTAGAAATCTGCAGCAAAATACTTCTTGTTTGTCCCCAACATTTCTCAACAGGAACTCTTTGAATGTGAGGTGTTTATCACAGTGAGACTTTGCAATTAACTGTAAAACTTGCATGTCTTTTCTGATTTTCTGGGTCTGTAGATTGTGAAGGAGTAAAAATGGCCTTTAGTCGGTGATATGTGCTTCTTGTCAGATGTGTGAGTTTAAAGACAGTTTAAGGGTTACTGCGGATTATATCTGCAATAAATGCTGTTGGTTGCGAATCTTATCAGATCGAATGGATCGGTGGAGAGACAGTTAGGAGCAGTGAGGAATTTGTAACAGCAACAGTATGTGATGGATGGCAGTTATAGGAAGGGGAGAAAGTCACATAGATGGGTTCACTCCAGGTAAGAGAGGTAGGCAGCTACTGCAGGAGTCTTCTGTAGCTATCCCCATTTCAAACAAGTATGCTGTTTTGGAAAATGTAGGGGGTGATGGATTCTCAGGGGAACGTAGCACGAACAGACAAGTTTCTGGTATTGAGACTGGCTCTAACACAAGGAGGGGTACGTTGGGTTCCAAGAGATCAATTGTGTTAGGGGATTCTCTAGTCCGAGGTACAGACAGATGTTTCTGTCGCCAGCAGAGAAAAGGCAGAATGGTATGTTGCTTCCCTGGTGCCAGGATCAAGGATGTCTCAGAGAGGGTGCAGAATGTTCTCAAGGGGGAGAGGGGCCAGCAAGAGGTCTTTGTCCACATTAGAACCAACGACATAAGAAGGGAAAAGGTTGAGATTCTGAAGGGAGATTACAGAGAGTTAGGCAGGAATTTAAAAAGGAGGTCCTCAAGAGTAGTAATATCTGGATTACTCCCAGTGCTACGAGCTAGTGATGGCAGGAATAGGAGGATAGAGCAGATGAAAGCATTGGCTGAGGAGCTGGTGTATAGGAGAAGGATTCACATTTTTGGATCATTGGAATCTCTACTGGGGTAGAAGTGACCTGTACAAGAAGGACGGATTGCACCTAAATTGGAAGGGGACTAATATACTGGCAGGGAAATTTGCTAGAGCTGCTCTGGAGGATTTAAACTTGTAAGGTGGGAGGGTGAGGAAAGAGACCCAGGGAGATAGTGAGGAAAGAGATCAATCTGAGACTGGTACAGTTGAGAACAGAAGAGAGCCAAACAGTCAGAGCAGGCAGGGACAAGGTAGGACTAATAAATTAAACTGCATTTATTTCAATGCAAGGGGCCTAACGGAGAAGACAGATGAACTCAGGGCATGGTTAGGAACATGGGACTGGGATATCATAGCAATTACAGAAACATGGCTAAGGGATGGGCAGGACTGGCAGCTTAATGTTGCAGGATACAAATGCTACAGGAAAGATAGAAAAGGAGGCAAGAGAGGAGAGGGAGTGGCGTTTTTGATAAAGGATAGCATTACATCTGTGCTGAGGGAGGATATTCCTGGAAATACATCCAGGGATGTTATTTGGGTGGAACTGAGAAGTAAGAAAGGGATGATCACCTTATTGGGATTTTATTATAGACCCCCAATAGTCAGACCAAAATTGAGAAACAAACTTGTAAGGAGATCTCAGCTATCTGTAAGAATAATAGAGTGGTTATGACAGGGGATTTTAACTTTCTAAACATAGACAGGGACTGCCATTGTGTTCAGGGTTTAGATGGAGTGGAATTTGTTCAGTGTGTACAAGAGCATTTTCTGATTCAGTATGTGGATGCACCTACTAGAGAAGGTACAGAACTTGACCTACTCTTGGGAAATAAGGCAGGGCAGGTGACTGAGGTGTCAGTGGGGGAGCACTTTGGGGCCAGCGACCATACTTCTATTAGATTTAAAATAGTGATAGAAAAGGATAGACCAGATCTAAAAGTTGAAGTTCTAAATTGGAGAAAAGTCAATTTTGATGGTATTAGGCAAGAACTTTCAAAAGCTGATTGGGGGCAGATGTTCGCAGGTAAAGGGACGGCTAGAAAATGGGAAGCCCTTCAGGAATGAGATAACGAGAATCCAGAGAAAGTATATTCCTGTTAGGGTGAAAGGAAAGGCTGGTAGGTGTAGGGAATGCTGGATCACTAAAGAAATTGAGGTATTGGTTAAGAAAAAGAAGGAAGCATATATAAGGTATAGACAGGATAGATCAAGTGAATCCTTAGAAGAGTATAAAGGCAGTAGTAATATACTCAAGAGAGAAATCAGGAGGGCAAAAAGGGGACATGAGATAGCTTTGGCAAATAGAATTAAGGAGAATCCAAAGGGTTTTGACAAATACATTAAGGACAAAAGGGTAACTACAGAGAGAATAGGGCCCGCCAAAGATCAGCAAGCCGGCCTTTGTGTGGAGCCGCAGAAAATGGGGGAGATATTAAACGAATATTTTGCATCAGTATTTACTGTGGAAAAGGATAAGGAAGGTACAGAATGTAGGGAAATAGATGGTGACACCTTGCAAAATTGCAAAGTGCTGGATGTCTTGAAACACATAAAAGTGGATAAATGCCAGGACCTGATTAGGTGTACCCTAGTACTCTGTGGGAAGCTAGAGAAGTGATTGCTGGGCCTCTTGCTGAGATACTTGTATCATCGATAGTCACAAGTGAGGTGCCGGAAGACTGGAGATTGGCTAACGTGGAGCCACTAGTTAAGAAGGGAGTTAAGGACAAGCCAGGGAACTATAGACCAGTGAGCCTGACATCTGTGGTGGGCAAGTTATTGGAGGGAATCCGGAGGGTCAGGATGTACATGTATTTGGAAAATCAAGGACTGATTAGGGATAGTCAACATGGCTTTGTGCTTGGGAAGTCATGTCTCACAAACTTGATTGAGTTTTTTGAAGAAGTAACAAAGAAGATTGATGAGGGCAGGCAGGTAGATACGATCTATATGGACTTCAGTAAGGCGTTCGACAAGGTTCCCCATGGGAGACTGATTAGCAAAGTTAGATTTCACCGAACGCAGGGAGAACTAGCCATTTGGATACAGAACTGGCTCAAAGGTAGAAGACAGAGGATGGTGGTGGAGGGTTGTTTTTCAGACTGGAGGCCTGTGACCAGTGGAGTGCCACAAGTGCTGGGTCCTCTACTTTTTGTCATTTACATAAATGATTTGGATCTGAGCCTAAAAGGTACAGTTAGTAAGTTTGTCGATGACACCAAAATTGGAGGTGTAGTGGACAGTGAAGAAGGTTACCTCAGATTACAGCAGGATCTTGACTAGATGGGCCAATGGACTGAGAAGTGGCAGATGGAGTTTAATTCAGACAAATGTGAGGTGCTGCATTTTGGGAAAGCAAATTTTAGCGGGACTTATACACTTAATGGTAAGGTCCTAGGGAGTGTTGCTGAACAAAGAGACCTTGGAGTGCAGGTTCATAGCTCCTTGAAAGTGGAGTTGTCGTAAGGTAGGATAGTGAAGAAGGCATTTGGTATGCTTTCTTTTATTGGTCAGAGTATTGAGTACAGGAGTTGGGAGGTCATGATGCGGCTGTTTCAGACATTGGTTAGGCCACTATTAGAATATTGCGTGCAATTCTGGTCTCCTTCCTATCGGAAAGATGTTGTGAAACTTGAAAGGGTTCAGAAAAGATTTACAAGGATGTTGCCAGGTTGGAGAATCTGAACTATAGAGAGAGGCTGAACAGGCTGGGGTTGTTTTCCCTGGAGCGTCGGAGGCTGAGGGGTGACCTTATAGAGGTTTACAGAATCATGAGGGGCATGGATAGGATAAATAGACAAAGTCTTTTTCCTAGAGTGGGGCAGTCCAGAACTAGAGGGCATAGGTTTAGGGTGAGAGGGGAAAGATATGAAAGGGCAACGTTTTCACACAGAAGGTTGTACGTGTATGGAATGAGCTTCCAGAGGAAGTGGTGGAGGCTGGTACAATTGCAACATTGAAGGGGCATTTGGATGGGTATATGAATAGGAAGGGTTTGAAGGGATATGGGCTGGGTACTGACATGTGGGACTAGATTGAGTTGGGATATCTGGTTGGCATGGACGGGTTGGACCGAAGGGTCTGTTTCCATGCTGTACATCTCCATGGCTCTATGACCATGAATGCTGCTTTTTTTTTTCTAATTCACAGTAATTTGTTTCCTATTCATTTGCGGGATGAGGTCAGTTAAGAGTCAACCACATTGCAGTGGGTCTGGAGTCACACGTAAGCCAGACTGTGCAGTTTCTCTCTGTAAAGGACACTAGTCACCCAGATAGGTATTTCCCAACTCTTAATTCCAGATTTTTATTGAAGTCAAATTCCACCATCTGCTTTGGCAGGATTTGAACCCAGGTTCCCAGGACGTTACCTGTGTCCGAGATTAACAGGTCAGTGATAATACTGCAAGGCTATTGCCTCCCCCGTTGGAAACGTAGGTATGAGATGTTATATCATTTATGTCGTCTGAGGGAATCTGTGTCTTTAAAATTAAGTTGTATATTTTTAGGAAGTGTTTAACTCACACAGCATTACTAAAGGAAACAAAAAGGGAACTGGGGGAGTCATTGACATCATAGAAATGACACTGGACTAATCATTAACCCTAGGCTGATGTCCTGAGGACATGGGTTCAAATCGGGCCATAATAAAATTTGAATTCAATGAAAAAAAGACTGAATGAAAAGCTGTCCTCACAGCAAACACTGTAACCACTGTTGACTGTCAGTTCACTAACATCGTCCTTATCTGGTTCAGTTTATATGTAACTCCAGACCCACATTAGTGTGGCTGATTCATTACTGCACTGTGAACAATTAGAATCATAGAATCCCTACAGCGCGGAAGCAGACTATTTGGCCTGTTAGGTATACACTGATCTTCCAAAGAGTATACCACCCAGACTGAGCCCCCTCTACCCTATCCCCTTAACCCTGCATTAATCCACCTCGCCCACACATCCCTGGATATTATGGGGTAACTTACCATGGCCAATCCACCTAATCTGCACATCTCCCTTTGGATTGTGGGAGGAAACTGGAGCACCAGGAGGAAACAAAAGCAGACATGGGGGAACACACAAACGCAACACAGATAGTTGCCAGAGGATGGAATTGAATCTGGGTTCCTGGCGCTGTGAGGCAGCAGTGCTAACCGCTGAGTAACTGTGCCGCTCCAAATTAGGGATGGGCAATAAATACTGGTCTGGCCAATGATGCCCACATTCCATGAATGGCTTTAAAAAAAAACAGGGAAACATTAAAATAAGTTAACCTTCCAGGTGACAAAACCAAATTGACGTTTGGAAACCAAAACCTCCAACATATTGAAATTGGGTGAAAAATGTATAAAGACACACATCAGTCCAATATGGACAGTGTAAATAGATGAGTCCACTGGTGTGGTACAATCAATTGATGATGACTGGAGAAGGCAGTAACCTGATCAAGCAGCTGAGAATGAGGTGCTGCAGCTGTTCCTGTTACTGAAAGATAACATTGCTGGTTCTATGCTATCCAGACAGAGTTGAGAAGGTTATGCAGATTTGTGTCAGATGTGGTGAAAACCATGTCTGTGGATCTTGGTGGACAGTGCTATTGGCTAGGCATGAGGTTGGCACCTAGAGGGGAGAAGCTGAAATTCTTTTAGAATGAAGACTGTTTTTGAGATACTTTGTGACTGAGAGTGATCACATTTGGAATGGACTGAATCTGGATCAATTCATAAGATCTGTTTATGTTTGCACTTGTCATTTAATGTGTAACTTATACCTTCTGTTCTACCACATTTTTTTGTAAATTCACTCGTGGGATATGGATGCCTTTGGCTGGCCAGAATTTATTGGCTATCCTCAGTTGCCCTTGAGAAGGTGGTAGTGTGCTGCCTTCTTGAACTGCTAGTGTAGGTAGACTCACAATGTCCTTGGGAACGGAATTTTAAGAATTTGACCCAGCGACAATGAAGGAACAGCGATATTTTTCCAAGTCAGGATGGTAAGTGGCTTGGAGAGGAACTTACCGATGCTCCCATGCATGCATTGCTCTTGTCCTTCGAGATGGAAGTGGTTGTGGATTTGGAACCTGGTGTCGAAGGAGCTCTGGCAAATTTCTTCATTGTACCTTGGAGACAGTACACACTGCTACTACTGACCACTGGTGGTGAAGGGAGTGGATGGTTGTGTTGTTGGTGCCTGTCAAGTGGGCTGCATTGTTCTGGATAGTGTCAAACTTCTTGAGTGTTGCTGAAGCTGCATCCATCCAGGCAGGTGGGAGTACTCCATCATGCTCTTTGTAGATGGTGGACAGGCTTTTGGGAACCAGAGGTGAGTTCATTGCTGCAGAATTCCTGGCCTTTGACCTACTCTTGCAGCCACTGTATTTCCAGTATTTCACGTCCAGATGAGTTTCTGGTCAACGGTAACCCCCCAGCATATTGGTAGTTGGGAGTCAGTGATGATAACACTATTGAATGTCAAGCTGCGGTAGTTAGATTGTCTCTTACTGGAGATGGTCATTGCCTGGCATTTGTGTGGTACAAATGTTATATCCCACTTGTGAGCCCACGCCTAGATATTGTCCAGATTTTGTTATATTTGAACATGAATTGATTCAATATCTGAGGAATTGCAAATGATGCTGAACATCGTGCAATCAGCAAACATACTCACTTCTGACCTTATGATAGAGGGAAGGTAATTGATGAAGCTGCTAAAGATGGTTGGGCCTGGGACATGACCCTGAGGAACTCTTGCAGAGAGGACCTGAAGCTGAGATGGCTCAACTTCAACTGTCATAGTCATCTTTCCATGTGCCAGGTAAGACCAGCAGAGAGTTTGCCAATCTGTGAATTAATTCTGCTTAACTCATGTCAATTCTGAATGTTAAGAATATAGGATAGATAATATTTTGTGTGATGCAGTCGGGAGCAATGTGAGGCCCTTCAGGTTGCAGTCATCTTAATCATTTAGTTTTACACGTCACATACAATGTCCAACTGTGCATGGTTCAAATGGTCATTGCAGGTTGAAGATAATCATCTCCATGAAGTCAAATGAATTACAGGCAACCTTAAAAAGTGACATCTGCAAGTCACTAAACACAAAGATACTGTAACGTCTCATAGGCTGCACAGAGCATGGAACCGCTTCCCTCTCACGTTAAACTATGGGAATTCCCCATCATGCTCTTATATGTAATGTGACCTATTTCGTGTGATATAGAGCTGGGAGAACCTGATCTTTGTACTCATTCAGAATTTACAATCTCTCAGTGTCCCTTTGTGAAAGGACTGGAACTGCATTAATCAGAATGAGGTCCTTTATTAAAGTTCCACGTAGAGACTTTTCACAGATCTATTCCAAGTATTGGAGTGAGACTTATGACATGAAGGAGTTGGTGACAATTCTTGTCCAGTGGCAGTCAAGGTGACAACTGCATAGAGACTTTATGGAACTGACTCCTTCCAAGGATTCACTGGAATCTATCAGTCCTCGACTCACATATGTATTCATGGTGTTACCGATGTAATTTATGCCAGATCATGCTGATTCATCTCGTTTCCCAATGCTGCAGCTCAGGCAGTAGGTTTTGGCAACATTGCTGGCTTCCCTAACATGCAAGATGTGGTTAAATGTACACACATTTATTGAAAGATCCATATTATAATGCAGCTATGCTCATTAATAGAAAAGAGTTCCATTCCATCAACGTACGAGATAGCTGCGAACATTGGAATTGTAAAGGCCGCGCCTTCTAAAAAATGTTTCTGTATTTTGCATTGTGGACGAAAATGTGAAAAGGACTGTTTTTAAAATCAAGGAATGTGGAAAGGATTACTACACTTCTTAAAAGCAAGTTACCTGAAACTCATTGTAAGCATTGACTTATGGTAGTACGATGGGAAATGGCTAAGGATGGGTAAGCTGTGTGGCTTGGTGCTTGAACAGTGATGGTTGCAGAAAATGTGCACATGCTTGTGCAATGAAATGTCAGGCATGCCAACAATGTACCCTGAGCAGTATTGGTATTTGATTGCTGCCCCACTCAGTGCACAGCGAAGATCAATTCTGGACTGTCAACAATTGACTGGATGCAAATCTGGGTTCAAAGATGGCTGTGGCACCAGGGATCCTGGAATATTTTGGCAGAGGTGAGAACATCTGCCTGAAATGAGTTGGAGAATAGAATGAATAGAGCACCATAGGGCTTTGATGTAGAGTTAGTGAGATAAATTTGGAGTGATTGCAGAATAAAACTCACTAATCCTCCGAGAGAGAAACCTTCCATGGAACTCACGGAAGCATAACATTTTTTCCAGTAAGATTCAGCTCTATGTGTGTTAAAATCCCCTCATCATGATGTTCTTGACAAATGGTACATATCCAAAAGACCAAACAACATTGCAGACTCTGAATCAGTCCTCACTAATATAATAATCTTCAAATAAAGGAAGCAAACATACACAAATTAAGAATGAGAGAATTGTTTAATGATGGAACTCCATTGAGTAACAGCATATAAACTCCAGTTTGTCCAAATTAAATGACAGAAGTACAATATCAAATGACACTTATTGACGTTGATTTTAACAGTTTAAAGTCCAGTGAGAATGAAGTGTGGGGAGGTTAAGATAAAGGACAGTCCAATCATCTAACCTGATGCTACATTTCTCCCACTCAACATCTTATCCAACCAACTTTGAAGTCAGAATAGGCTCTTCCCATTGGTAAATGAAGGCCTAATTTGAATTTAAAAACATTTACTATTAATCTCTTTGATGCTGCAACATGATTTTCAAGGCAACTTATGATGAAGTCCAGGCACATGGTGGGACAAACCTGAAAGGGAGTGTCGAGGATGTGGTGCTGGAAAAGCGCAGCAGGTCAGGCAGCACCCGAGAAGCATGGCGAATTGACGTTTCTGGCATAAGCCCTTCATCAGGACACTCCAAAATATGTTTAAAAAATAAAGTTTTCTATTAAATACTTGTGACAAGGTGAGCAGGGATACCCTGCTGGAATCCCTCAAGGAGTTCTTCATCCACATCTCCAACAGTTTTTTCTTTACCTCCAGGAAATGGTATCAGTTGTTAAAGCGTTTTCTCAGTGCAAATGTTATGGTGATGCTCTCCATTTAGTCCCGAAACTTCCGACTTGATGTCTGTTCCTACCTGCTATTACTAATGTCAGTCCTGTCAGAATCAGAGAGAGGTTATCCTGGATTCTTTTAAAAACATGCAAGTTAAATTTTTCCTGTTGCTTGTTCCCGTCCTGTCAAAATGCATCTTGCAGAAAACAATAGCGATTGGAAGGGAATTTGAACTACCCAAAAGAAGCATGTCTGGATTGTTTGGAATTAAAAATATTAGCATTTTGTCCTGTTGGATTAATTAAAATTAGATTTCCATTATTGGAGCATGTGGAAAACGATTATCTTTAAAACCTTTCTTTTATAACCATTAAATGGCAGAAATTTCTACTAATAGTACTTCAGCAACATTATTATTGAGTCAATTTCATTGTTAGCAAATTAATTTCCTCTGCTTGAAGTGTTGCTATTTAGAATGAGTGTTCTTTGACATTTGGAGAGAGAGTAAATATGTAAAGAAATCCAGCTAATAAAGTTTTAACTTCCTTGCAAATGAATCTGGTTTACTAGCAACAGCAACAATAATAACTTCTATTTATGTAGCAGCTTTAACATAAGATAACCTTCCATGGCATTTAACAGGAATATTTTGAAGATTCCTGCAGAATTTACTTCCACTGCTCTTTCAGGTTGTATTTGCCAGATCATAACAAGCCGTATGTGGAAAAAAAATTCTTGCTAGTTCTTTTACCAATCACTTTAAATTTGCAATCTCTGCTTAATAAGCCCACTTGCTACAGGAAACATTTGCACCGTTCAAGCATTCCCAATTTTGAAATATTGTATTAGATTTCTGCTTAAATTCCTCTACTATCAGATGAAAAATCCTAGAATTTGGGAGTAATCAACTGCGGCCCTACCATATCATCCTTCTCAGCAATCTCGGATGCAGTCGATAATATACTACCATCACCATCTGATGTCTCCATGGACACCTCTAGATCTGCCATCATTTAATTTCCTCCTGATAGTTTAAACATAAACATTCAGTTTCACTTATCTCCACATTTGATCCACAACTGGTTATTGTGAGGGTGGAAAAAACAAGTACAGTAGTTGGCTAGCCAACAAGCTTTTCCAAATACTCCAGGCCAGCTTTGCTGAAAGTAAGAACCGAAAATGTGAAAAACAAACTTGCTGCAGATCTTGTTGTGTTGTCTTGTGACAAATTTTAAAACTATAGGAGACAGCTTGCAAGGTGTACTCAGTGGGAGTAGTTAGGTGGGTAGAAAAGTGTTTTCAGATAATATTCATTTCAAAATGGGAACCACCTCCAAACCAATTGCATTTTATGACATCTTATAAAATTAGTAATCAAATCAAGATCTCATGACCTTAACTTTCAGTTCAATCACTAGCATTTTAAGTTTAACAGTGTAACCTTTTGACCCACTGCATCATCTCTGACATTGTTCCACAGTATCTGACAATTACTATTCGCACTCACTACCTCTGCCACTTCCTTTGTGGCGAAGGAGACCGTTTTGCTGGATGGTTTCGATTTTCCATCTTTTAGGATGAGATGGTAATGCTTGCGCATATTTCAGTGGGCTACACTCAGAGTTGTTAGAGCATTCAATACTTAAAAGTATTTTAGCAAATATTTAAATAATTGTAACACTTTGAAGTGGGGGAAAAGTTTAAATTACTTACCTTAAAGAAAGCTGCTGTCTGACCTAATAGGCATTCCCAGCTCTTCAAGTATCATAGGGACCACAAACCCACATCACTAGGCTGCATAAGAGGGTTGCCTGGCTTGCTGCACTGGAGGCAAGTAGGGGATGTTTGAGCAAAGTGAGAAGATCAGTGGCTATTTTACGTTCCTGACATTGACCTGAAGGTATGTATTTGGACACTACGTTTAACGTAATGAAGCGTCCCAAGCATTTCACAAGAGTATTATAAATCAAATTTTTGCTAGACTTAATATTGGACCAAGCATTATAAAGATAAGTGAGTCGGTGAGCAAAAGTTTGGTCAAAGAGATAAATTATATAGAGCATCTTAAAGCAGGAAAGTGAGATGATAACTCACTCAGAGGATAACTTTATGGAGGGAATTCCAAAGCTGCATGCCCAGGCAGTTGCAAGTTTGCCTTTCAGTGTGCAGGTGATCAAAATTAGAAGAGGCCAGAGTTTGAGGAACTTAGCTATCTTGGAGGATTGTGGGACTGCAAGATATTGCAAAGGTAGCAAGGGATGCAACCATACATAAATTTGAACACAGCAATGAGAATATTAAAATTCAGGCATTGTTAAAGCTAATGTTGTATGTCAGGTACGTTAGTGATGGATAGAAGGCAATGACCTATTTCCTTTCATCAGTGCCTTAGCTGTGGCCTCCAAGTGTGTCCTGTGGCCATCACTACTCAGTTTGCCAATCTGAAAATGTCCTACTGATTCTGACTCTCAGACCTCTACCCATGCTTATATTTTGCTTCCAACACCATAAGCACTTATCTTCTGTCACATGTCACCTATTACATGGCACCTTTTCAAATGTCCTTTGGGGAAATTTACATGCATTACATCTGCCACTTTCAGTTTGTCCACTCAGCTTACTACATCCTCAAAGACCTCTTAAGAAATTTATCAATACTGATTACACTTACACACAACAATGATGATGTTACTTGATTGTATCATGATTTTCTAAATGTCCTGCTCCTATCAATTTAATAATCAGTACTCTTTAGATAACCATTATTTTGTTTCATGCACACACCAAGTATTTGAGTATGAGACAAATTGGTTGAGGAGAAGGCATGGTCAAGAAATATCTTCAGGCTTAGACTTCTTTAGAATGCTGTTTAGATCAGAATGGTGCTGGAAAAGCACAGCAGGTCAGGCAGCAACCGAGGAGCAGGAAAATTTATTGAAGGGCTCCTATTCCTGATGAAGGGCTTTTGCCTGGAACGTCGATTTTCCTGCTCTTCGGATGCTGTGTTTTTCCAGCACCACTCTGATCTAAACTCTGGTTTCCAGCATCTTCAGTCCTCACTTTTGCCTTCTTTAGAATGCTGTTTATTGCTTATTATTACTAAAAGGAACTAAACATGACCATCTGAGATATACAGGGCTCTTTTCTTGCTGTCACATTGATAAGACTTTATTTCTTGACTTCTATAGTTCTTTCATCTTTATTGAAAGAACTATTTATGCCCTGGCGACAACTCAGTCCCATCATCATAAAGTTGCTGCAGGCTCCTAAACACAACAACTATAATTGATTCCAAAAATGGGATGCTTCCTGTGTCTTATCAAAGCAATTGTGAATTTTGCTTATGCTGATTATCGCTGTTAGGATGTATATAATCAGATATGCGGAAAGACGTGTTTCGCATATCTGCTTATATCTTACAGGAAATTGTAACCCTACACAATGTAGTACTGCCATTTTAAATTATTTGTAACCCCTTTGTTACCCAAAGAAAATCTAAAAGAGAAAGAAGAAATGGAATTGTATTTGTATAGTACCTTTCATGAGCTAAGACCATCCTAAAGTGCGTTAAGTACTTTTAACTACAGGGCAATCGCCGTATCCGCGGGTCATGTTACCACAGTTTCAGTTACTGACGGTTTTCCTCGGCCCAAACGTATTACAGAGAACATTCCAGAACCAGGGACCAGTGGGCTGGTTGGAAGGCAAATTTCCCATTTAAATGAATGGGTTTGCTACTATCCGTGGTTTCAGGCTTGGGCGGTAGGTCTTGGAATATTTTCCCCGCTGCGCCGGGGGGACTACTGTGCTTTTTTAGCCTTGTTGTCATTGTTGCAAATAGGAAATATAGGCATTGACAAGCTTCCACAAATGGTAATGTGTTAATTAAATCACCATTTTTTCACCATATTGTTTGAGTGATTAGTATTGTTCAAGATACCAAGGATAACTCCCAACCTCCTCTTCAAAATTATGTTAAAATTATCTTAATTCTGCACTGGAGTGTCAGTTTAGAATTCTGTACTCAGGAGGGAGACTTAAACCCCTAATCTTCTAAATTAACAACAAGAGTTACCCACAAGGTGTCATGCAACTTTTAATATATAATGTACATGTCAGACAAGAAGTATTACTTTAACCCGAAGATCAAATAACATCCCTAATCTTTCAACTTATTTGCAGCTTTTTTAGAAACATGTTCTCTTTCATTTTCTTTCCATTTCTTTATGGTGTTCTCTCTGTACTTTTTGCATTGTTTATAGATGACATCTGACAGGAAGTACATCATGTTCTTAATGGATCATGAATTTCAAAAAAATGTTTATCTTGTAATAAATTCATCATTGCACAGTGCTCAGTGGTTAGCACTGCTGCCGCATAGCACCAGGGACTCAGTTTTGGTTCCACTCTTGGGTGACTGTGTGTGAAGTATACACGTTCTCCCTGTGGCTGCGTGGGTTTCCTTTGGGTGCTTCAGTTTCCTCCCACAGTACAAAGATGTGCAGATTAGGTGGATTGGCTATGCTAAATTGCCCATGGAGTTCATGGATGTGTAGGCTAGGTGGATTAACTATGGAAAATGCAGGGTTACAGGGATAGTGTGGGCGAATCTAGCCGGGATACTCTTTGGAGGGTTGGTGTGGACTTAATGGGCCAAATGGCCTGCTTTCACACTGTAGGAATGCTTTAAAATCTGAGCAGAAGCAAATGTAGTTGAAAGGGTATATAGTTTTAGAAAGTGGGAATACTGTAGATTTAGTGTATTTTTTGCTGTACAGACTTGATGGGCCAAAGAGCTTCTTCTTTACTGTATGATTCTACATTCTTCACAATTAAGCTGATTGCAAATTGTCATCCACAACAGGTTTCAAAAACACAGGTAGGGGCGTCTGACAAAATGCTCACATAGTCAACAGCTTTTCAAGGTATAGCAAAGCTGTGTGACATTTTGTGTGGAAGTCCTGCTGAAGCCCCATGTACTTGCTCCTTTCCCTCAGCCTCTGTTTAAACAAAATAGCCCGCCTTTGGGTTAAGTCAGGGTATTTCCTTAACCTGGATCCCTTGTAGGAAACAACATTTGCCCCTATGGTGCCAAATACGATCAGACCTTGACCTAAAGCTTGTTTGAAATAGAGCACCTTCAATTCTGCAGCAGGTGCAGTACACTCTCAGTTCTGCAGAAAAGTGTCAGTCTAGAATTATGTACCCTGGACTGAGGTTTAAACACACAATCTTTAAGCATAACAGCAAGTGTGTCACCCACAGAGCCCATGGGTGACATATGACATTTAAGGTATAATATAAGTGGCAGACAAGAAATATCAATTTAACCCCAAGACCAAATAACACCCTAATCTTGCTACTTATTTGTAGCTTCTTTAAAAAAAAATTTCTTTCAATTCTTTATGGTGTTTTTTCCATATTTTTGCATTGTTTACAGATGATCCATTTTCAACTGAACATCAATAGACCACAGTACTTTTGAGATGGTATGCAGTTAAATACAATAGCTGTCCAAAGAGTTTTGAAGATTCAGGTGCATGGATATTTAAAATGCCACAAACAGGTGCAGAAAATAATCATGAAGACTAACAGAATGCTAGCTTTTATATCTTTCGGTTCAAGGGGCTGAATTGTCTATGTCCGTGTTCCTATACATCACAGATTGCAACTTCCTCCAATATTATGTCATATAAGATAAGTAGGAAGAATAGGCGACAACAGCTCCACAGCTCCTCCACAATAATCTTCAACACTGGTGCCCAGCAAGGCTGCACTCTTTTTACTGTACTCTTTTTACAACTCATGACTATGTGGCCATGTTCAGCTCTAACTCCATTTATAAATTTGCTGATGACGTAGATGGTCAGAGCACAAACAACAAAGAGTCAGAGTACAGGAAAGAGATAACGAGCTTAGTAGCATGGTGTAAAGACTTTTCCTGGTGCAATCTTTCCCTCAATGTCAGCAAAATGAAGGAGCTGGTCATTGACTTCAAGAAGTGGAGTAGAGGACATCGCCCTGTCTGTTTCAATGATGCTGAGGTGGAGGTGGTTGAGAACTCCAAGTTTGTAGGAGTAAATTTCATCAACAGTCTGTCTGGTCCATTCACATTGACAGTACAAACAAGAAAGTACACCAATGCCCCTACTTCTTCAGAAGGCTAAGGAAAATCAGCATGTTTACAATGACTGATTGTTATAGATGAACCATAGAAAGTACTCTATTTGGATGGATCACAGCTTGGTATGGCATTGCTCTGCCCAAGACAGCCAGAAATTACCGAGGGTTGTGAACGCAACTCACTCCATCACAAAAACCAGCCTTCCTTCCATTGATTTCGTCTATACTTCTTGCTGCCTCGAGGAAGCAGCCAATATAATCAGAGAATCCTCCCACCATGGTTATACTCTCTTATACCGTCTTCCATTGGGCAGGAAAATTAGGAAAGCTTGAAAACAAGTATTAACAGATTCACAAACAGCTTCTTCCCCACTATTATCAGACTTATGAACAGACCTCTCATATATTAGAGTTGATCTTTCTCTGTACCTTTACACTATATTCTGCATTCTGTTCCATTACGCTGATGTACTTATATCAGGTATGACTTGTTTGGGTAGCACGCAAAACAATACTTTTCACTATCTCATTATGTGTGATTATAATAAATCAAATCAAAACATAGAAGTTTTTCTGCAGCTATACAAGTCCTGATTGGACCCTCCTTGGAGTTCTGTGAGCATATCTGGGCACCTCACCTTAGGATGGATGTATTCACCTGGGAGGGAGTATAATGTAGGTTTGCAAGACTGATATCTGGACTTCTTGAGTAATGAGGAGAGATTAAACAAATTAGGTCTTTTTTTAACAATTTAGAAGGCTAAGGTGTGATCTAATCAAAGTCTTCAAGATCTTAAATACATAGTGTATTTCCACTGGTTAAGGACTCGAAACTTAGGGAGCATAGACTGAGAATTAAGGTCAGACCATTCATGGGAAGCACTTCTACACAAAAAGTGGGAGAGGCTTCGAACTTTTTCACAAATGGCAGTGGATGCAGGATCAGTTGTTAATTTTAAATCTGAAAAAAATGATTTTTTGTTAAGCAAAGATATTAAAGGATATGGGCCCAATAAAGGTATATGGAGTTAAGCTACAGATCAACCGTGATCTTGTTACATGGCAGAACAGGTTCAAGGGGCTGAATAGTCTACGTCCCTGTTCCTATACATCACAGATTGCAACTTCCTCGAATATTATGTTAGGCAAATAGGAACTCACAGTGTAGAAAGAAAATGGCCCTGCTCCCTGTGGCATAGTTGACTTGGTAAAATTGCCACTTGAATGCCACATAACATTCTCAATTTGTCTTCAAATTATTGGATAATAGGAAATATTGAAAAATTTATAAATGTCAGAACAAATAATCCTAATTATTATAAAATTTAGAACCGCGGGTGTTAGAAATCTGAAAAACAGAACTTGCTAGAGAAACTCAGCAGGTCTGGCAACATCTGTGGGAAGAAATCAGAGTTAATGTTTCTAGTCCAGTGACTCTTTGTAAGAGAGATAAGTTTTCATAGAGTCAAAGAGCCCTACTGCACAGGGACGGCTTTTCAGCAGAAACTGGTCCAGACCGACTAAAATGTCCATCCACGCTAACCCCATTTCCTTGCACTTGGCCCATAATCCTTCTAAACCTTTTCCATCCATTTATTTGTCCAAATGCCTTTTAAATGTTGTTAATGTATCGGCTTCAACCACTTCTGCTAGCAGCTCATTCCATATGCATTTCACCCTCTGTGTAATCAAGTTGCCCCTCAGATTCCCATTTATTCTTTCCCCTCTTCCCTTGAACTGATGCCCTCTCATCCTCAATTCCCCAACCGTGGAAAAAGTGCATTCACCCTATCAATGCCTCTCATGATCTTCTATGAGATACCCCCTCAGTCTCCTATGCTCTATAGAAAAAAGTCCTAGCTTGTCCAACATCTCCCTATAACTCTTTCCTGTGAGTCCTAGCAATATCCTTATAAGTTTCTTCTGCACTCTTTCCACTTTAATAACATCCTTCCTATAGCAAGGTGACCAAAATACTCCAAGTGCAGCCTCTCCAATGTCCTGGACTGCTGCAACATAACTTCACAACATCTATACACAATGCTCTGACTGATGAATGCCAGTGTGCAAAAGCCTTTTTCACTGCTGTGTCTATCTATGACTCCACCTTCAGAGAACCATGCACCTGAACTCCAAGATCCCTCTGTTCCACTACACTCCATAAAACTCCTACCTTGATCTGACTTTCTCACACCTCACACTTATCTATATTAAACTCCATTTGCCATTTCTTGCCCCAATTGGCCAGCTGATCAAAATCCTTCTTCATTGTCCACAATACTGTTTATTTTAATGAGTTAAAAATCACAAAACACCAGGTTATAGTCCAACAGGTCTAATTGGAAGCACTAGTTTTCGGAGCACTGCACCTTCATCAGATGATTGTGCAGTACACAATTGTAAGACACAGAATTTATAGCAAAAGTTTACAGTGGATAAATCTTGTGTTTTACAATTGTGTACTCCATAACCACCTGTTGAAGGAGCAGCGCTCTGAAAGCTAGTGCTTCCAATTAAATCTGTTGGACTATAACTTGATGTTGTGTGATTTTTAACTTTGTACACCGGCATCTCCAAATCATGACTATTTTAGTGAGCTCTGCAAACTTAGTAATCATGTCTTGTACATTCTCATCCAAATCATTGATATTGATAAGAAATAGTAATGGACCCAATTCTGACCCTGAGGCATACTACTAGTCACAGGTCTCCAGTCCAACAAGCATCATTCCACTATTACCATCTGCTTCTTACTATCAAGCCAATTGTGTATCCAACTTGCCGGCTCTCCCTGGTTTCCATGTGATGTAACCTTCCAGAACAGCCTACCATGTACCTATCAAAGGCCTTACAGAAATTCATATGGACCATATCTGCCACCCTGCCCATGTCAACCTTCTTAGTCCCTTCATCAAACAACTCGAACAAATTTGTGAGGCATGATCTTCCACACAGGACTATTCCTAATCAAATCCTGTCTTTCCAAATGCGTGTATATCTTATTCCTTAGAATCTTCTCAAGTAACTTACCTACCACAGATGTTAAGCTTACTGGTCTAGAGTTCCAAGGTTTTTCTTTGCAGCCCTTTTTGAATAAGGGCACAATGTTTGCTACCCTCCTGTCTTCCTGGACTTCACGTGGCTAACGATGATGCCAATGTATCGTCAGGGCCCTTGCAATTTCGTCTCTACCCTCTTGTAGTGTACTTGGATATATCTGGTCAGGATGAGGAGATTTATCCACCTTCATACATTCCATTACATCCAACAACTCCTCAACCATGATATGGACTGTCCCCAAGATAACGCCACTAAATTCCCAAGTTCCCAAGTCTTCATGTCTTTCTTTATGGTAAACACAAAGGAGAACTATTAATTGAGGAGCTCACTCATCTCCTGTGATTCCACACATGCACTGCCACTTTGGTCCTTGAGGCGTCCTATTCTCTCTCGAGTTATTCTTTTCCTTTTAATATAGCTAAAGAATCTATTTGGATTTGCTATAATCTTCACAGCCAAAGCTATCTCATGCCCCCTTTGTTGCCCTCCTGATTTCCTTCTTTAGTAAACACATCTATTGCCTATATAACTCCAGGGATTCCCTTGATCACAACTGCCTGTTCTTGAGCCATGCCTCCTCTTTCCTGGTCAAAGCCTCAATATCTCTCATCATACATGGTTCCCTATTCCTATCCTTCACCCACTCACAGGAACATATAGACCTTGAATTCTAGTTATCACACTTTTAAAGGCCTCCCACCTGCCAGAGGTCCCTTTGCCTGCAAACAAATTACTCCAATCAACTCCTGCAAGCGGCTGCACAATTTCATCAAAATTCACTTTGTCCCAATTTTGAACTTGAACCTGTAATCTCTGATTACTGCTGTCATACTCCCCTTAATCAAAAATGCAACCCTCCCTCCCCTCTTTACTCCATCTCTGTCCCACATAAAGTACCCTGGCACGCTAAGTTGCCAGTCCTGTCCGTTCCTTAGCCATGTTTCTGTAATGGCTATAATATCCCAGTCCTATTACTTATCCACACCCTGGGTTCATCAGCCTAACATGACAGCCCTCTCGCACTGAAATATTGCAATTTAATCCAACAGGCATTCCTTGCTCTCTGTCATGTTCCACCCTGACCTTTATCCAAACTTGCTATTTCTGATTACTATATCTCAATGGCTATAATATCCCAGTCCTATGTACTTATCCACACCCTGGGTTCATCAGCCTAACTTGACAGCCCTCTCGCACTGAAATATTGCAATTTAATCCAACAGGCATTCCTTGCTCTCTATCGTGTTCCACCCTGACCTTTATCCAAACTTGCTATTTCTGATTACTATATCTCCTTCCAGCTTTGCACTTGCCTCTCTGCTGTTGAGGATCCAACCCCCCCCCCCCCCCCAATCTANGTTTAAACCATCACTTGTAGCACAAGCTCATCTGCCGTCCAGGATATTGATCCTCCTCCTGTTCAGGTGCAACCTGTCCCTCTTGAACAGGTCACCTCTGTCCCAGAAAAGATCTCAAGTTCTGTCCCAGAACAGATCACTGCATTCGAAGCATTAACTCTACTTTCTTTCCATAGCTGCTGCCAGACCTTCTGAGTTTCTCCAGCAATTTCTGTTTTTGTCACTTTTGTCACTTAAATAAAATGATTGAAATAACAATTTTGGAAATTTCTCAGATAATTTATGGATTTCCAATATAAATAAATGCTACTTCCTGTGTTATGCCTTTTAAGTAATTCTTTTTATGTTTATTTATGCTATTAACAATTTTGTCACTTTTCCAATGTTATACTGTATATTGCCATTTGACTAATGCACTTGTGTTGCATTCAATCTTAGCCATGTTAGCTGTGCCATTATTTTTAACACATTTGCTTCTGACTCATAAAGGTTATATTCAAATCCCATTCAGGGCATGAGCACAAATATCAAAGCTAACACCGCAGTGTAATACAGAAGGAGTGTTCGTGAGTCAAGGTGATCCCTTTTGGTCAAGATATTAAGTCAAAGCTATGCATATCATTTGGATGGATGTAAAAGACTACTTCAAAGATGCATTGAACTAAAAACAAAAACAGTGAACGCTAGACATCTGGAATAAAAACAGAAACTTTGGAAAAATTTCAGCAGGTCTGGCAGCATATGTGAAGAGAGAAACAGTTAATATTTTTAGTCAGATATAAAGAAAAGTCATTTTGAACTCAAAATGTATCTCTTTCCACATGTTTCCAAATCTGTTGAGTTTCTCCAACATTTTGTTTTCATTACGAGCAATCCCCACTGTCTCTGCCAATATTTATCCCTCAATCAACATCCCAAAAGTAGATTATTTGGTCATTATCATATTGCTGTTTGTGAATGTATAATACATGTAACATTGTTTGCTATGTTTCTCAGTTTACGGCACTAACTACAATTTTAATGAGACATTTTGTTGTGTGTAGAGTACATTAATGTGTCCAGAGATTGTGAAAAAAATTCTTTAAAAATACACGCACTTCTCTGAGATGACCAAAAGTTCTGTCTGAAACTTGTGGTCTTCCAGAATGTTGTAGACTGGCATATTCCAAGGTCCAAGAATGCGTGCTGAGTGACACTCTAAAGCATGGGACAGCTGTGACAAAGTGCAGCGCGGAAAGCCCACTATCTAACAGTCAGTTAAATGGGGGTCTGTTTGTTTATTGGATTCTCCCGATGCCTCAAATATACATAAGTGTAATCTTGTACAAGTAAGAAATCCCCTTGGTTTGTTTCTTGGATAGAGTCCAACTATCTTTTTTCACATTTCCTCAGATGCTACTGAACAGAACCAAACTGCTTTAGTGACTCTGTACATGAAATATTTTTATGAATAAAGTATATCTTTGAAATATAAAATAAATTAGAAATTATGTGGTACAATTGTCACACCCAGATTTGACTGTCATTTTCTTTTTAAATTTTATTTTCAGGTTTTCAGCTCTCCTCTGACCTTTTTTTTTGAGTTTCGTAATATGGTGGCTAGGTTTCACTCCTAACCTGCTAGATTCTACTTTCAGGCCATGACCTCAGCGCTGCCCGCCCACGTAAATTCCTTTTTCAGTATAATCACAATTACTTCACTTGCAGCTATTTGATTGTTGTTTCAAACTTGTTTCACAGCCACCCAATTGTGTGTTGCCAGTAAAGATTTTGTCTTGTGACTTATGCATCTCCTGACTCTTGAACCTCTGATGATACATCCCCTTGGCCAAAGATTGCCTGATTCCTTGACCAACTTGAAATTGCAAGGTACCTTCATCCTTCATTAGCCATTGTCCTTGATTAACTGTCCCTTTTGCTTGCTGCAATTCTAATGCTGAAAATTCTAATACTCTTTACAAGTTCTTAAAATACTCACAATATACTAATATTTTAGATGGAAGCTTTAAATGCCTTTACAAATTAAAAGCCCATCTCTCATCATGCTAATTTGTTCAACAAATGCACTGCAGGCTGCTTTGTTCGTGGATAATGCAAAGAGCTAAAGACTGACTCATCTTGAGCGTCAATCACCAAAATCAGCAATAAGCTACAACAGAACAGCTGGTCAAGCTGCGAACGCAATAGCAGAATTCAGGACTCAGCAGACAATAATCAACAACAATCAGCTAAAAAGAAAAAGGAACCAAATTAAGAACATAATAAAAATTTAATAACATAAGCAGTGTTCAGCAAGGATCTGTTTTGGGACTATTGCTGTTTGTCATTTTTATAAATGACCTGGAGGAGGGGCGAGAAGGTTGCGTGAGCAAGTTTGCGGATGATACGAAAGTCGGTGGAGTTGTTGACAGTGAGAAAGGATGTGTCAGGTTACAGTGGGATATAGATGAGTTGCAGAGCTGGGCAGAAAGGTGGCAAATGGAGTTCAATGTAGGTGTGAGGTGATTCACTTTGGTAAGAAGGAATTGAGTTCCGGAACCCTGAGGTCATGTTGCAGTTTTATAAGACTCTGGTGCAGCCTCATCTGGAGTATTGTGTGCAGTTTTGGTCGCCATATTATAGGAAGGATGTGGAGGCACTGGAACGGGTGCGGAGGAGGTTTACCAGGATGTTGCCTGGTATGGTAGGAAGATCGTATGAGGAAAGGCTGAGGCACTTGGGGCTGTTTTCATTGGAGAAAAGAAGGTTTAGGGGTGACTTGCTAGAGGTGTACAAGATAATTAGGGGTTTAGATAGGGTTGACCATGAGAACCTTTTTCCACGTATGGAGTCAGCTGTTATGAGGGGACATAGCTTCAAATTAAGGGGTGGTAGGTATAGGACAGATGTTAGAGGTAGATTCTTTACTCAGCGAGTCGTGAGTTCATGGAATGCCCTGCCATAGCAGTGGTAGACTCTCCCTCTTTATGGGCATTTAAGCGGGCATTAGATAGGCATATGGAGGATAGTGGGCTAGTGTAGGTTAGGTCGGCTTGGATCGGCGCAACATCGAGGGCCAAAGGGCCTGTACTGCGCTGTATTTTTCTATGTTCTAAGAAATAGGAGCAGAAATAGGCCATCGGATCCTTTGAGCCTGCTTCACCATTCAATCAAATCAAGAGATTTTCTGATGGCTAGCATAGCTTGGTGTCTACAAAGTATCCCTGTGTATGTTTAGACAGTAAAAACAGCTAGAGGGAGAGGTTGAATAGGCTGGGGCCGTCTTTCCTGGAGCATCAGAGGCTGAGGGTGACCTTTTGGAGGTTAATAAAATCATGAGGGGCATGGATAGGGTAAATAGACAAGGCCTTTTCCCAGGGTGGGGGAGTCCAGAACTAGACAGCATAGGTTTAAGGTGAAAGAGGAAAAATTTACACAGGAATGGATCGTTTGGAGAGACAGTTAAAAGTGATAGGAATTTGCAACAGCAACTGTATGTGATGGATGGCAGGTATAGGAAGGGGGGAAAGTCTCAGATAGAGTCACATAGATTAACTCCAGGAAAGGTAAGAGAGGTAGGCAGCTAGTGCAGGAGTCTTTTGTGGATATACCCATTTCAAACAGGTATGCTGTTTAGGAAAATGTAGGGGGTGATGGATTCTCAGGGGAACGTAGCATGAATAGCCAATTTTCTGGTATTGAGACTGGCTCTAATGCAACGAGGGGTACGTCGACTTCTGAGAGATCAATTGTGTTAGGGGATTCTGTAGTCAGAGGTATAGACAGATGTTTCTGTGGCCAGCAGAGAAAAAGCAGAATGGTATGTTGTTTCCCTGATGCCAGGATCAAGGATGTCTCAGAGAGGGTGCAAAATGTTCTCACGGGGGAGAGGGGCCAGCAGGAG
>NC_057716.1:71988156-71990430 GCF_004010195.1 Chiloscyllium plagiosum | reverse complement strand
TGGTGAGGGCAGGAATAGGAGGATAGAGCAGATGAATGCATGGCTGAGGAGCTGGTGTATGGGAGAAGGATTCACATTTTTGGATCATTGGAATCTCTTTTGGGGTAGAAGTGACCTGTACAAGAAGGACGGATTGCACCTAAATTGGAAGGGGACTAATATACTGGCAGGGAAATTTGCTAGAACTGCTTGGGAGGGGGTGGGGTGGGGGTTTGTGGGTGGAACCCAGGGAGATAGTGAGGAAAGAGATCAATCTGAGACTGGTACAGTTGAGAACAGAAATGGGTCAAACAGGGCAGGAAGGGACAAGGGAGGACTAATAAATTAAACTGCATTTATTTCAATGCAAGGGGCATAACAGGGAAGGCAGATGAACTCAGGGCATGGTTAGGAACATGGGACTGGGATATCATAGCAATTACGGAAACATGGCTCAGGGATGGGAAGGACTGGCAGCTTAATGTTGCAGGATACAAATGCTACAGGAAGGATAGAAAGGGAGGCAAGAGAGGAGGGGGAGCCGCATTTTTGAGAAGGGATAGCATTACAGCTGCACTGAGGGAGAATATTCCTGGAAATACATCCAGGGAAGTTATTTGGGTGGAACTGAGAAATAAGAAGGGGATGATCACCTTATTAGGATTGTATTATAGACCCCCCAATAGTCAGAGGGAAATTGAGAAACAAACTTGTAAGGAAATCTCAGCTATCTGTAAGAACAATCAGGTAGTTATGGCAGGGGATTTTAACTTTCCAAACATAGACAGGGACTGCTATAGTGTTAAAAGTTTGGATGGAGAGGAATTTCTTAAGTGCTTACAAGACAATTTTCTGATTCAGTATGTGGATGTACCAATTAGAGCAGGTGTAAATCTTGACCTACTCTTGGGAAATAAGGCAGGGCAGGTGACTGAGGTGTCAGTGTGGGAGCACTTTGGGGCCAGCGACCATAATTCTATTAGATTTAAAATAGTGATGGAAAAGGATAGACCAGATCTAAAAGTTGAAGTTCTAAATTGGAGAAAGGCCAATTTTGACGGTATTAGGCAAGAACTTTTGAAAGCTGATAGGGTGAAAGGAAAGGCTGGTTGGGAAAGGGAATGCTGGATGACTAAAGAAATTGAGGGTTTGGTTAAGGAAAAGAAGGAAGCATATGTCAAGTATAGACAGGATAGATCGAGTGAATCCTTAGAAGAGTATAAAGGAAGTCGGAGTATACTTAAGAAGGAAATCAGGAGGGCAAAAAGGGGACATGAGCTAGCTTTGGCAAACAGAATTAAGGAGAATCCAAAAGATTTTGACAAATACATTAAGGACAAAAGGGTAACTAGGGAGAGAATAGGGCCCTGCAAAGATCAGCAAGGCAGCCTTTGTGTGGAGCCACAGAAAATGGGGGAGATGCTAAATGAATATTTTGCATCAGTATTTACTGTGGAAAAGGATATGGAAGATATAGACTGTAGGGAAATAGATGGTGACAGCTTTCAAAATGTCCAGATTACAAAAGAGGAGGTGCTGGATGTCTTGGAAAGGGTAAAGGTGGATAAATCCCCAGGACCTGATCAGGTGTACCCTAGAAGCTAGAGAAGTAATTGCTGGGCCTCTTGCTGAGATATTTGTATCATCGATAGTCACAGATGAGGTGCCAGAAGACTGGAGGTTGGCAAACATGGTGCCAAGAGGGGCGGTAAAGACAAGCCAGGGAACTATAGACCGGTGAAACTGACCTCAGTAGTGGGCAAGTTGTTGGAGGGAATCCTGAGGGACAGGATGTACATGTACTTGGAAAGGCATGGGCTGATTCGGGTTAGTCAACATGGCTTTGTGCGTGGGAAATCATGATTGAGTTCTTTGAAGAAGTAACAAAGAGGATTGATGAGGGCAAAGCAGTAGATGTGATCTATATGGACTTCAGTAAGGCGCTCAGCAAGGTTCCCCATGGGAGATTGATTAGCAAGGTTAGATTTCCTGGAATACAGGGAGAACTAGCCATTTGGATACAATTCTGTATCCAAAGGTAGAAGACAGAGGGTGGTGGTGGAGGGTTGTTTTTCAGACTGGGGGCCTGTGACCAGTGGAGTGCCACAAGGATCTGTGCTGCGTCCTCTATTTTTGTCATTCACATAAATGATTTGGATGTGAGCATAAGAGATACAGTTAGTAAGTTTGCAGATGACACCAAAATTGGAGGTGTAGTGGACAGCGAAGAGGCTTACCTCAGATTACAACAGGGTTTTGACCAGATGGGCCAATGGGCTGAGAAGTGGCAGATGG
>NC_057716.1:71980144-71987485 GCF_004010195.1 Chiloscyllium plagiosum | reverse complement strand
GCTTCGGAGGCTGAGGAGTGACCTTATAGAGGCTTACAAAATTATGAGGGGTATGGATAGGATAAATAGGCAAAGTCTTTTCCCTGGGGTCGGGGAGTCCGGAACTAGAGGGCATAGGTTTAGGGTGAGAGGGGAAAGATATAAAAGAGACCTATGGGGCAACATTTTCACGCAGAGGGTGGTACATGTATGGAATGAGTTGCCAGAGGAAGTGGTTGAGGCTGGTACAATTGCAACATTTAAGAGACATTGGATATGTATATGAATAGGAAGGGTTTGGGAGGGATATGGGCCGAGTGCTGGCAGATGGGACTAGATTGGGTTGGGATATCTGGTCGGCATGGACAGGTTGGATCGAAGGATCTGTTTCCATGCTGTACATCTCTATGACTCTATGACTTTGACCTAATGGGCAACATTTTCACACAGAGTGTGGTGCCTGAATGGAATGAGCTACCAGAAGAAATGGTAGAGCCAGATACAATTACAACGTTTAAAAGGCACCTGGATGAGTATATGAATAAAAAGAGTTTAGAGGGATATGGGCCAAGTGCTGGCAAATGAGACCAGATTAGTTTCGGATATGTGGTTGGCATGAATGAGTTGGACCAAAGGGTCTGTTTCCATGTTGGACATCTCTATGACTCTAATAAGATCTTTTCATGGATTCAGCCCCATTTAGTTGCCCACTCACCAAAACCCTTAATTCCTTTACTATTCGAGAAAGTATCTAACTTTGCTTTAAAAGGTAGCCTCAACTGCTTCACTGGGCAGAGAATTCCACAGATTCACAACCCCCTGCATGAAGAACTTCCCCCTCAATTCAGTTCTGAATCTGTTCCCCCTTATTTTGAGGCTATGCCCCTCGTTCTAGTTTCATTCACCAGTGGAAACAACTTCCTGCTTCTATCTTATTTTTTCCCTTCATAATTTAATATGTTTCTGTAAGATCCTTGAGTATAGTCCCAGTCTACTCAATTTTTCCACATAAGCCAACACTTTCAATCTCTGGAATCTATCTCCTTTGCACAGCCTCCAATACACCCTTTCTCAAGTAAGAAGACCAAAACTGTATACAATACTTTGTGTGTGACCTCACCATTCCTCTAGCAATGAAGGATAATATTCCATTTGCCTTCTTAATTACCTGCTGCACCTGCAAACCAACATTTTGTGACTCATGCATAAGGGCACCGAGGTCCTTCTGTACAGCAGCTTGCTGCTATTTTTCACCATTTAATTAATAGTTCATTTTGCTGTTATTTCTACAGAAATCGATGACTTCACATTTACCAACATTGTACTTCATCTGCCAGATCCTTGCCCACTCACTTAACCTATCTAATCCCTCTGCAGACTTTCAGTGTCCTCTACACTCTTTGCTATATCACTCATCATAGAGTCATTTGTAAACTTTGACACACTACACTTGGTCCACAACTCCAAATCATCTATGTAATTTGTAAAGAATTGCTGTGTCAGCACTGACTCCTGAGGCATCCCACTAGCCACTGATCATGAACCAGAAAAACATGTATTTATCCCCAGTCTTCACTTTCTGTTTGTTAATCAATCTTCTATCCATGCTAATACATTACCCGTAAGCCTTTATCTAATGTAGCAGCCTTTTGTATGGTACCTTGTCAAATGTCTTCTGAAAATCCAGATACAGCACTTCCACTGGATCCCCATTGTCCACTGCGCTCATAAAGTCCTCAAAGAATTCAAGTAAATTAGTTAAACATGACCTACCCTTCATGAACCCATGCTGCATCTGCCCAATGAGATCATTTCTATCTTTTTTGTGGATAGGGCACTGGACCATTTTCCCCATTGTCAGGCAGGTGTCAGTGCTGTAGCCGTACTGAAACAACTTGGTTTGGGTCATGGTTAGTTCTAGACCAGTAATCTTCAGTACTACTGCTGGAATTCGGATCCCATAGCCTTTCATTTCCCAATGCCTTCAGCTGTTTCTTGATCTCACATTGACACAAATGTATAAACAATTGTGTTTTTATTTTATTGTGAACCTGCCCTCACAGAATAAATAACTTCTGTGTTTTGTTTTGTGACTTATTCTTATGGTTAATAAAGAAACCCCATGAGAAGCTTTCTGAATAATACATTGCTATTTATTGATGTGGATCATTAATGTATAAACTTCTTTGTTTTTTTGACATATTTGAAGTTTATATTTTGGTGTGCTCCAACTTTAGAACTTTATATATGTTAAACTACAAGGCTTTATGATATTTTTGTTTGTGAATAAATATTAATGTTTAACTGTACAAACACACTGAATTGTATTAAATCAGGAACTTGTTAACCCCAGCCCTTTTTTTGTCCATTCATTTTGTGAAGCAGGAAGTGTTTTAACACAGGAACATAAAAACAGGAACTGGCTGACAATGGCTGAAGTGGTGCAGGAGTTTCTAAGGACTCAAAATTGGAAAGAAAATCTGGAGAAATTCCTCTCCTTTGCCTTTATGTGATGATTGAAGATGGTCCTGGGGGCCACTCTAGTTCTGAATACTGTCATATGATACCTCTTGTGAGATGATCTGCACCAGAATGTATTCAGTAAATCAACATTAACTTGATGGACTGACAATGTGTTCCACAGGGTTAATGTTTTCTAAGCAGAAAACCACTTTCTGACATCTGACTACCTCTGGTCTAAAATAGTCTTAAATGGAGATCCCTATTCCTCCTTAAGTTTCTACGTTCTAACAATACATCTGGAGAAATACAGTTTAATTACTTTACATAAATCTTGATAAAATCACCCTAAGTAATTACCTGTCTAAAGTGCAGGATCCAGCACTTTTGTCCCATTTTGGTAACAAAGCTGTTTTCAACTGGACATAAATCTCGTGACTCGCCTTTACACACTTTCAGTAACATGCAGCCTATGAAGAGAGCAAAACTATGCACAATGTTCTGACTAACCTTAACCAAGACAATGTACAAAGACAAAATAGTATGCTTTGTTTTGTAATGTGTTGCCTTTCCACAAGGTTGGTTAGCTTAGTTGGCTAGATGATTGATTTACACTGTAATGTGACAGTGTAGGTTCAGTTCTCACATCAGTTGAGGTTACCATGATAGCCTTGCCCCTTGCATGAGGTGTGGTCAATCTCAGGTAAAACCACCATCATTTATCCATCTCTAGTGCCAGAGAAGCCCTATGGTCTGGTAAAATTTCACCTTTGCTTGTTTTAAATACACCTTCACACATTTTTGCTAAGGAAGCTTTAGTCTTTATTGCTTTATTTCTCCCTCAGCTTTATTTTCTTTGAAGTGTGTGTATAGATCCATATACAACATTTGCCCTTCCCATGTACACAAAGACACACTTAAACATAAATCAGAGTCATGACACTAATACCACAGTACGATTAGATCTACTTGTGGCAGTCAAAATATTGTATATAGTCCTGGTGAAATAAAGATGTAATTGTTTTAAGATTTTATTAATTAGTAATATTAATGAACATCACAGATAATCAAATAAATGGATCCTCACACGTCATGATCTTGGACTGTCATAAGCATATCAAAGCGAAAGCATTATTAATAACTGACAATCTAAATAATATGTATGTGTATTTATTTGAAATGTAGAGGTTTTAAACATATGATCAGTTAGATTTGTTTTATTCACTCATGGGACATTGACGTCACCAGCTAGCTAGAATTTATTGCCCATCCCTAGTTGTCTTTGAGCAGTTGGTAGTGAGCTGCCTTCTTATACCATTGAAGTCCACGTGCTGAAGTTTGACCCAGAGTGCCCTTGTGCAGGTAATTCTGGATTTTGTCTCAGTGACAGTGAAGGAACTGTGATATATTTCCAAGTCATGATGGTGAGTGGCTTGGAGGGGATCTTGCAGGTGATGATGTTCCCATATATCTGCTTCCCTTGTCCTTCTAGATGGAAGTGTTGTGGGTTTGTAAGTTAATCATTTACATACTTTGTTCTCTAATTGTTTCTTGAAATCAGTGTTACAGCACTGAGCTTTATGTTACAGGAGCATATATTTGAAGTTTGGCTGAACATGCCAGCAGTGTGATGGAAACACCAGCAGTTTGTTTTGCTTCAATGGAAATAAAAATTAGGAGGAATATAAAATTTCTGTTTCCTGTTTAATACAGTTCAATAAAATCAAGACTACTACACTGTTCCTGTAATTTAACTGTCTAGAACATGAGAGTATGACTATAAAATTAAGTGTTAATGCCTTAGGACAAAGAATAGCAGAATTTGTTTAAATGAAGGAATGTGAGTCCATAGAATGCAATAGAAAGAATAGCTTTTGTATAGAAAATGTGACAACCAAAACTCAAAATGTTTTACAGCTACCTCAGAAAGGTTGATGTGTAGTCACGTCCATTGTTGGAAAGTATGAAAACAACATATGGCAAGTTCTTGCTGGTATTATCGCAGGGCTGTTAACCTAGAGACACCGCTAATATTCTGGGAACCTGCATTTGAATCCTGCCACAGCAGATAGTGGAATTTGAATTCAATAAAATAAAAGGAATTAAGAGTCTAATGATGACCATGAATCCATTGCTAATTGTCGAAAAATCGCATCTAATTCACTAATGACCTTTAGGGAAGGAAATTGCCATCCTTTCCTGGTTTGGCCTACAAGTGATTCCAGACTCAGTGGTTGACTGTTAACTGCCCTTTTCACAATTAATGATAGCTAATAAATGCTGGCCTAGCTAGCAATGTCCTCATTCCGTAAATGAAAAAAAGCAATTTGCACTGAATGAAATCTCACAAACAGCAAGGTGGTAATGATCAGAGAATTGCTTGTTTGTGATGTTGATTCATGAATAAATATTGACCAGGACACTGGGGATATTCTTTTGCTCTTAGCAGGGAGATAGGCCATCTTATCTCAAAGATGGCATCTTCAACAGTGCATTTCTTCAGTACTGCATTAGACTGTTAAGCTTTGATATTTATGCTGAAAATTTGAAGTGGGACTTTATCCCAGAGCTTTGAATCTGTGGTAAGAGTGCTATAGGTATAAGATTTAATGATTTAAAGAAAGGCATGTATGAATAGGCTGGTTAGTTGTTTGAAAGTAAGATGAAACAGGGATCAGTGAGTAGCAAAAATAGATGGGATCAGGGTTATTGATCATTTGGAGTATAAAACAACTTTCTCAGACACTTTGTCTCCATGTTGTAATGTGTTTGTATTTCTATGTTGGGTGGCACGGTGGCACAGTGGTTAGTACTGCTACCTAACAGTGCTAGAGACCTGGGTTCAATTCCTGCCTTAGGCAACTGTCTGTGTGGAGTTTGTATGTCCTCCCTGTGTCTGTGTGGGTCCCCTCTGGGTGTTCTGGTTTTGTCCCACAGTCAAAAGCTGTGCAGGTTAGGTGAATTGGCCATGGTAAATTACCCGTAGTGTTAGGTGAAGGGGTAAATGGGTTTGGGTGGATTGCTCTTCAGAGGGTCGGTGTGGACTTGTTGGGCCGAAGGGCCTGGTTCCACACTGTAAGTAATCTAATCTAACAGCTGCTGTAACAGTTTTGTGGCAAAGAAGAGGTGATGATCTAGTGCTGTTAATTAGACGATGAACCTAGGACATTTTTGGGGTTCATGACCTGCTGTAGCAGATGGTGAAATTTGAATTTAATAAAAATCTGGAATTGAGAGTCTAAAGATGATCATGAAACAGTTGTTAGGAAAACCCCATCTGATTCACTAAAGAAATTTTCTGGCCTACACGTGACTCCACTGTGGTTGACTCTTTAACTACCCTCTGTGCAATAAATGCTGACCTAGTCAGTCATATACACATCCCATGAAAGAATGAAATAAACCTCAATTTCATCGATGACATACTGTCCTCCACTGTGCAGAGGAAGCAGATCAAAGTAGTGCGAGCAGGAAAGATAGGTCACCGTTTTCCATGGTTATTTTTAATCTCTATCATAATTTCAACAGAAATTACTATCATTTGCTGAAGAGTGAAATTTGCCTCTATGTTCAAAAGAAAAATGTGATTCAAGCGCGCCAAAAAGGTGGAGCGGATAGGTGGGAAGGAAGGTTGACAAATGGGGCAGGTCATGAGGACGGTGCTGAGCTGGAAGTTTGGAACTGGGGTAGGGTGGGGGGAGGGGAAATGAGGAAACTGGTGAAGTCCACATTGATGCCGTGGGGTTGGAGTGTCCCGAGGCGGAAGATAAGATGTTTTTCCTCCAGGCGTCAGGTGGTGAGGGAGTGGCGATGGAGGAGGCCCAGGAGCTGCATGTCCTCAGCAGAGTGGGCGAGGGAGTTGAAATGTTTGGCGATGGGGCGGTGGGATTGATTGGTGAGGGTGTCCCAGAGATGTTCTCTGAAGCGATCTGCGAGAAGGCGTCCAGTCTCCCCAATGTAGAGGAGACCGCATCGGGAACAACAGATACAATAAATGACGTGTGGAAGTTTCTCTGTAGACAGTTAAGGTCTGGTAAGCAGCACAGATACATTTAGGATCAAGATGGTCAAAGTGTAGGAACAGCAATGTAGACAACAAAAATGATAGTAAACAAAGTTAAATGGCTTTGTGCTAAAAATGGTGGATTGTATTTTTTCAACTGGAAATGGATATCTTATATATCATATCTTGAAATTTAACAGCTTGCATAACATGCCAGATATTAGAGAGAAGAAAAAACTAGTTTTATAGTTAAATGAAGAAATGTTGACCTTATATTGACACAAACTCAGGTATGCAGTTGTTTGAAGAGCATTTAGTTTTGACATTACCACATAATATACCTGTGCGCTGCTTTCCTTTGCACTTGCTGTAATGTTTTCAAGTGGTCCTTTTAACTGCTTGAGATATTTGATATTTATTTTAAAACTTTTAATTATGTATGGAGAACAAACTATTTTTAGAGATCCTTAACATTAGCATTCAATCAACAATTAGAGTCCAGTGACTAAGACTTAATTTTGTCATTCCAGAGCTTGGCATAAAATGACATAACAATTTCAATTGAGCAGCCCCGTATATAGCTGCAGCATTGCCATTTACCTCATCCTGATTTTTGCTGCCTGTTTGACATTTAAACATGCTATGCTCTAATTATTATATTACTTTAATTTGTATATCTTTTTGCAAGGTCTACTGGTTAATAATATATAGGAAAAATAATACCAGAAATATTTTAATACAAATACATAGAACATAGAACAATACAGTACAGAACAGGCCCTTCGGTCCACGATGTTGTGCCGAACATTTGTCCTAGCTTAAGCACCCATCCATGTACCTATCCAATTGCCGCTAAAAGGTCAACAAAGATTCTGACTCTACCACTCCCACAGGCAGCG